>NC_091559.1:10030094-10050094 GCF_042767895.1 Penaeus vannamei | reverse complement strand
GGGGTATGGGGTTCGTCTGTATGTGTTCTGTATGTATGTGTGTGTGTGTGTGTTGTGTGTGTGTGTGTGTGTGTGTGTGTGTGTGTGTGTGTGTGTGCGTTTGTATACGGGTGTGTATGTGTATGTGAGTTCATTTGCAGTACGTGTGTGTGTCTCTGTGTATGTGAATGCGTCTGTATACGGATGAGTATGTGTATGTGAGTTCATTTGTAGCACGGGTATGTGTGTGAACGGGTATGTTAAGGGCAACTGTGTAAACGACAGCACCACGATGACTTCTTTGTTTAGATGAATTTAAATAAATCTAAATTCTACTTTTCAGGCAGTGCCACAGTCCTAATATGTACGGAAGTTAACCATGTAAATACATTTGACGAAGTTTTCTGCGTTCAGTTGTGATTCCCGTGATCAGCTGTTTTTGACAGTTCTGGGAGTCTGGGCATGGCCAGCGACTGCGGGGAGGCGAGACAAGGAACTCTCTGCGGGTACGTGCTGAGAGGGCACTTCTAAGGCCACGTATGGAAATTGTTTCGTCACTAGAGGTCCGAGGCATGGGTTGTTCCAGCATACATCCAAATAAAAAACATATTAATGATCTTATTGACAATAAAATACATTACAACCTATATTTTCATGAAATACATATATATATATAAACAATTATATTCATCAGGAGCAAGAGTAAAATCATTTACGAAAGAAACGCACATACGTGTACACATTCAAATTCGTGATTACTGTATTAGTCAAAAGATAACAATAACTAACATAATAAAAACAATTACCATCTTTACTTAACAGTTATGATAATATTGTTTTCATTATCAATAACAAAGACAACATTTATAATAATGGTAGTAATAATATTGACAACGCTAATAATGATGGTAATAGTAAACATATACAAAATAATGATAATAATAATGGTATTGGTAATTGCAATAATTACATATTCTAGAAATTATAATAAAAATAGCAACAATGAAAAAACGCCACCAATAATAAGAATAGTATAACAATGATAATGATTTTGTTACCGATAAGAAAAGGATGATGTTGATAGTAACTATGATAGTAATAATAGTAAGAGGATTGATCATGATATCAACAATTATGAAAAATAATAAAAGAAAATATAGCAAAGATTTTAGATGTAATTGTGTTGTGTAATCTTTCTCTCTCTCTCTTTCTGCTGTTATAATTATACTAATAACAATAGCGATAATGATTAAAATTACAATAATATCAAAAGATGTAAATAAAATTAACGTCATAATAAGGGTAAAAGCATATGATAACAACAATAACTAAATAAAAGAACACGATGTTGTCCCCGCCGGGAGTCGAACCCGGTATTCCCGCTTTAGAGGCGGCTGCGTTACCGTTACACCACGGAGACTTGGTTATCAAAAACCGCAGTAGAAATAATTAAGCACAATTTTTTTTTTTTTGGGGGGGAGGTGAGGAATTGTTTATATCTATCTTGTAAGTTTGTTTCTTTGTTTATTCGTTTAATTTCGTCGGTTAGTCTATTCCTTCCTGTAAGTTTGTATAAGGATAATACTGGAAGCAGGCTTTTTCAGAATAGGTTGTTTTCCACCATGTACTTTAATAATGACAATGACTATTATGGCGATAAACAAATGACACTAATACTGCAATTAACGATACAAAAAATATAGCGATGGTGAGGATTTTGATAATAATGATAATGATAATGATTCTGATAATAAGACAAAAAAACAAAAACAAAAAAAAGAAGTAGGAATTTTGTAATGGTTTTAGACTATATATCTGTTGTTACTTTAGCAATAAAAGTAATAAAATCAACGTTGATATAGAATATACATACATCATTGATAACAATAATTCTCTCTCTCTCTCTCTCTCTCTCTCTCTCTCTTTCACTCTTATGCTCTTATCCACTGACGTTGGCTATGTTTGACCTTGACTTTAAGATGATTTCAATACTTGCATGGTAAAATAAGGCAATGACAGATAAACACCGTTATACAATATCTGTCCATTGTGGCGGTATTTTTAACCATTTAATTTATTCCAGAAACACATATACATTCACAAAGAAACTAATTATTTCATTATAATTATTATTGCTATCATTATTGTTATCATTATCATTATTATCATCATTATTGTTATTCCTGCTACTACTATTACTCTTATTATTACTATTATCCTTATTATCGTTATCATTATCATGATTATCATTATTATCATTGTTATTACCATTATTAATATTATTATATATCATTGTTATTATTGTCGTTGTTGGTGGTGGTGTTGATATTATTATTATTATTATCATTAACATTATTATTATTATTATTGTTCTTGTTGTTATCATTATCATTATTATTATCATTATTACCATTATCATTATTATTGTTATTATTATTATTATATTGGTGTTGTCGCTGTTGATTTTTATTATCATTGATGGTGTTGTTACTCGCTGTTATTGTTATAATCAATGATATTATTTTTATCATCAGTTATGATTATTATTATCCTTATTATAATTGTTACTGTTACTATCCTTTTAACATCATTATTATCATTATCATTGTTAAAATCATCATCATTACCATTTTATCATCATTATATCTATTGATATTATTACCATCATTATCATTATCTTTATTATTACCATTATTATTATTATTATCTTTATTATTACCATTATTATTATTATTATTATCTTTAACATTAACAGGGGTTGCGGCCGCGGTCCCGTGCGGGCCGGGCTTTTCCCTCGCTCCTCCTCCTCCTCCTCCATTATCATCATTTCCATTTTCATCCCCGTCTATATCCTCATCCTCATTCTCTTCCTAGTCCTTCTCCTTTTCTCCTTTTCTTCTTCCACCGCCATCTCCTCCTCCTCTTCTTCTTCTTCTATATCCTTCTCCTCTTCTTATTTCTCCTCCCCTTCATCTCCCTCTTTTCTTCTTTTTCATCCTCTCCTTTTCACCTTTCCCTCTTCCTCCTCCTTTTCTTTTGTCTTATTCCGGCTATTTCCACTGGTGTTGTCAGTATTAATATTAATTATCATTATTACTCTTATCATAATTGCTCTCATTATTATTATTATAATTATCATTATTATTGCTATTATCATTATTATCATCGTCATTATTATCATCACTGCCCCTGATATTACTACTATTATTATCATTATTACTTCTTTATTATTATTATTATTATTGGCAGAGAAACAAACAGATAGAATGGCTGACATAAAGAAAAGGAGAGAAAAAAGGAGAGGGGGATTACTATAAATAAAAATAGCTTCCACACTGCTTCTACGTCCTTGTGTTGCAGTGGTTAACACGAACGACTCCCCCGCGAGGCCCGGGTTCGATTCCCGGCACGGGAAAAGGCCTCCAATTTTATATCGTATTTCTTATATTACCTTGTGTTGGTTTCTACTTCGAAGTCGCTTACTCGTACAGATCAGTATTACTCGTAGCATAGAATTTAAATAGAAAAGAAAACACTGAAACCAGTGGTAAGATGAGCATAGCCTGAGAAAGGTTCTGGATGCACTGTTTAAATGTGTGGTTCTGTGAGTCTCGAATGTTTTTGCTTTATACGCATTATGTTTGTTTTGCGCTTCTGTGAAGGGAATTTTGATAGGAGGCGTTAAATAGGATTACTACGACTATCATATCTGGTCCTGAAATATGGTAGGTCAGTCAGTCAGGAAGGAAAAGTATCATAGTAACATTAGAGAATTTTAGGATGCTTGTTTAAAGCTTACAAACACACGCACACACACATTACATTTGCTTGTGCGTGTGCATGTGTATTTATGTTTATGTCTGCGTGTGTATGTGTGTTTGCGTGGGCGTGTTCGTCTGTATGTGCGTGTGTATGTGTTTGTTTGTTTGTTTGTGTGTGTGTATGTGTGTGTGTGTGTGTGTGTGTGTGTGTGTGTGTGTGTGTGTGTGTGTAAGTGCGTCTGTATACGGGTATGTATGTGCATGTGAGTTCATTTGTAGCTCGGGTATGTGTGTGAACGGGTATGTTAAAGGCGACTGTGTTAACGACTGCACCACGTCGACTTCTTTGTTTAGATGAATTTAAATAAACCTAAATCCTTCTGAGTATCATCATTATTATTACTATTATTTTTTATCATTATTGTTATTACTATCATTTCTATTTTCATTGTTATTACCATCAGTTTTACCATTATTATTATCATCTTTATCATTACTACTATCGTTGCTATTAGTATAATAATTAATTTCTTCATTATTATCTTTATCATCATTATCCTTATCATGATAAAAATCATTATTGTTATTATCACGATGATCATTATCAGTATAATCATTATCTATTTTATCATTATTGTCATTATCATTATCATTGGCATAATTTACATCATTACTATTATCATTATCATTCTTTTCACTATTTTCATATAGGACTTTTATGTAACCCTGTATTTTTTGTTTTATTGAGATTTGAATGTTATTTGATCGCGGCTGATTGGGGAAAGAAATTACGAGAAGCTGTTTATTGACAGGTATTAATAAACAGAGAACAAGAAGGGGAAATAATGAAGAAAACAAGACAAAAACAGATATACAGCAAAGGCCGATGTGTAAAGGAAAAAGAAAAGGAAGCGAGAATTCAGAGATTATCGGTCAAGGAAGGAAATCAGAGAGAAAATGGGGGAACGGGGAAAGAGGAATTAACAGAAATATCAAATAGATGATAAGGGAAAATGTCAGAAAGACAAAAAGAGATTAGAAAGAATAAACAGAGAAAATGGAAATCAAGAATGTAATTAAGAAATAAGAAAAGGGCAAGACCATCAGAAGACGAGGGATTAAGGAATGAAGAAAGGCGAGAGGAAGAGCGAAGAAAAGCATTTAAAGAGAGATTTCCCTTTTCTTTTTTTCTTATTCATTTTTTCCTTTTATCTGGCGGTCTGAGATGGGCAGCGCAGAGGATCATTATTATCGTTGTTATTTTTATTGCTATCATTATCATCATTGCCATCATTAAGATTGTGATTATCATTATGACTATTATCAATATTATAGTTATCATCATAATCATTACTATTGTCATGTATTAGGATTCTCTCTCTCTCTCTCTCTCCCTCCCCCATTTGCCCTCTATCTACCTCCCTGCTTATCTCAATCAGGCATTAAGATTAAAAGACAGATCTGGATGAATAGATGGGTATGTATAATAATAATAATAATGTTAACAGTAATAATAATGGTAATGATAATAATAACAACAGCAATAATAATAATGATAATAATAATAATAATGATAATGATAATAATAACGATAATAATAATCATGACAATAACAATAATAATAATAATAATAATAATAATAATGATGATGATGATAATAATAATAATAATAATAATAATAATAATAATAATAATAATAATAATAATAATAATAATAATAATGATGATGATGATAATAATAATGATAATAATAGTTATAATGATAATGATAATAACAATAATATTAACAATAATAATGATAATAATGTTAATAGTATTAATGATCACAATACTACGCATACTAACTCTAATAAAAATAATGATAATAAAAATGATAATGGTAATAATATTAATGACAACAGCAACAAAGACAGCAACAAAAAGTATGATCAACTACAAAAAGGATAATAACGTTAACATTAACAGTAGTAAAATTAATAACAGTAGTAATAACAATTTGCAAACTGCCTCGCATGCCAAAAAAAAAAAGAAAAAAAAATCCTGACACTGAGAGAGACGTAGAGACGAGCGAGATAGATACATAGATAGATAGATAGATAGATAGATAGATAGATAGAGAGAGAGAGAGAGAGAGAGAGAGAGAGAGAGAGAGAGAGAGAGAGAGAGAGAGAGAGAGTTCAGAAGGCAAAGATCCGTTTTGATGCTTAATGCCTGAAACGAAGAAATGTGCTCGGCACCAAAGGCCATAAAGCTCCATGATAAGGTATTGTGTCGGAAAGGGAAAAGAGGATTAAAGATTAGGATAAAATGTGTTCGATGTCAGAGATTAGAGAGCATTTGAGGATAGTATGGCAGTGAAAAGGGAAAGAGGGAGTAAGTGAACCAGAGCAGAGATTAGTAGAAAGGGGGGGGGGTAAGGGAGTAGGGCGATTGAGTGAATTACAGTGTATGTCACTGGGGAAGGAATAGGAACAATGTTCAAGGAAAACAGGGAATCCATTTGGAAAAGTAGGAGAAGAATCCGGGGAGAGGGGGATTATAGGTCAAAGATTAGTTACAGGAAAGTATGGCATCGAGAAGGAAAGAGAAGGAAGCAGATGAAGCAGAGCAGGGATTAGTAGAATGAGAAAGGTTAAGGGGGTTGACCCTTAACCTTCCCCATTTTACTATTATCATTTTTATTATTATTGCTTTTACCATTATCATCACTATTATTATCATAATTATTATAATTTTTGTCGTTATTATTATTACCATCAAATGCTATTTAGTATTACTATTATTACTATTATTATCATTATTATCATAATTTTCATTATCATTTCTACCATTATTATCATTATTGATATAATTGTTTTTATTATCATTATTATCCTTATTGTTATGATTATTATTATCATATGTCAGTTGCTCCATTTTTCTCTCTATCTTTCTGTTTTCTAATCCATTTATACATCTTTTTATCTTCTTTGTTTTATCTTTTAGCCTTATCAATGATTCATTAACAATATATAATTAAAGAAAAAAATCAATATAAAACGCAGAGTTTCGATCCACGGTCCTCCGGGTTATGAGCCCGGCGCGCTTCCACTGCGCCACCCTGCTAACTTAAAGTGATTTGAGAAAGATGGACTTATAAAGCAGAAATCATCATAATCATTATTCTTTAGATTCTCTGCCTTTAGCATCATATTTATTGTTTAATCTTCCTTCTTTTTTCACTTTCAATTTTCTGAATATGATTCTATTGTTACTGTCATATAATAATTGTTATTACTGTTACTATTATCATCATTTTTTTTATTATTAGGATCATTATGATTGCCAATTTTTTCTATCCTCATTAGATATAATCATTATTATCAACATTATTATCTTTATCATAGCCATTGTTATTATTTCTTTTATCATTATTATCTCTATTATTACTGTTTTCATTATTGCTAATGTTGTTATTATCATAATCATTTTCAATATATCATTATCCTTGTGAATATCATCATTATCATTATTATTACTATCCTTTTTATTATCATTATTATTACTATCATTTTTATCAGTATTATTAACGTCATTATCATTACTACTATCGTTGCTATTAGTATCATGATTAATTTCTTCATTATTATCTTTATCATCATTATCATTATCATGATTAAAATCATCATTGTTATTATTATCATGACGGTCATTATCAGTATAATCATTATCTATTGTTATCATTATTATCATTATCATTGGCATTATTTTCATCATTACTATTATCATTATCATTATTTTCATTAGTTTCATATAGGCCTTTTATGTAACCTTGTTACTTGCTTTTCATATTTCTTCTTTGTCTTTTCTTTCCCTTTTCATCATTTTCGCATTTGACTTTGTCATCTTTATCTTAGTTTCTTACGCCTTTGATTCTTGCGTGAGGAGAGGCTGTATTTTTTCTTTTATTGTGAGAATTGAATGCTATTTGATCGCGGCTGATTGGGGAAAGAAATTACGAGAAGCTGTTTATGGCCAGGTATTAATACACAGAGAGAAGGAGGGGGGAAATAACGAAGAAAACAAGACAAAAACAGATATACAGCATAGGCCTATGTGAAAAGGAAAAGGAAAAAAAGGAAGCGAGAATTCAGAGATTATCGGTCAAGGCAGGAAATCAGAGAGAAAATGGGGAAACGGGGAAAGAGGAATTAACAGAAATATCAAATAGATGATAAGGGAAAAATGCCAGAGAGACAAAAAGAGAAAGAAAAGAAAACAAAACAAAAATTATGAAAAAGGGATTAAAAACTGGGAGATATTAGAAGGAATAAACAGAGAAAATGGAAAACAAGAACGTAATTAAGAAATGAGAAAAGGGCAAGACCATAAGAAGAAGAGGGATTACGGAAGGAAGAAAGGCGAGAGGAAGAGCGAAGAAAAACATTTAAAGAGAGATTTCCCTTTTCTCTTTTTTCTTATCTATTCTTTCCATTTATTAACGAAGACTTTTCAACACTTCCCTTCTCGCGGTCCGAGATGGGCAGCGCAGAGGATCATTATTATCGTTGTTATTTTCATTGCTAATATTACCATTATTACTATAATTAAGATTGTGATTATCATTATTATAGTTATCATCATTAACATTACTATTTCTGTTATTATCATTATTACTATCATTATTATTGTAAATTTACCATTATCACAACTATTATCATTATTATTATCATCATTATTATTATCATTATTATTATTATTATTATTACTATTATTATTATCATCATCATCATTATCATTATTATTGTTATTATTATTATCATTATTACAATTATTACTATTATTATTATCATTATTATTATTATTATCATCACCACCATCATCATTACTAGCATTGCTTTTTATACAATTTTCATATAACAACATTGTTTTATATAATTCTTTTTACCATAATCATTATCATTATAAATATTCTTATCTTTATCATCATCGTCATTGTTATGAACTTCATCATTATCATTTTGATTTTTGTTTTGATTATTTTCATTGCCGTTGTTAATCCTATTTTTGTTATTATCATTAATATGATCATCATTTTTATTATCATTTTTATCCTCATTATAATTATTGTTATTATCATCTTCGTTATCATGAAGCATATGAGAGAATGAGACAGACAGACAGACAGAATGATAAACAACCCTGTATTTCAAACAAAACTGAGTAGAGAAAAGCGAAAACGGAATGAAGGATTTGAATAAAGCGAATGAAGAACAGCAATCATCGTAGAAGATTAACAAAGCCTTCCTTTCCTAATCCAAGTCTTCTCATTGGCTTGCGTTCAGCCAATCAGCTCTCGCGACAAAGGCCCAACTGAAGCCTGAGAAAAATCATTCTGAAACATTTACGTATGAAGTTAACAAGAAATTATAATGAAATGATGATAATGATGATAATAGAGATAATGATATTAATAATCACAATGATGATAATAACAATGATAATAATAATAATAATAATAATAATAATAATAATAATAATAATAATAATAATAATAATAATAATAAGATTAATAATAATAATATCAACAAAAACAATAATAATAGCAATGATGGTAATGATAATAATGATGATGATGATGTTAATAACGATGATAATAATGGTGATGATGATAATAACAATAATAATAATGATAATGATAACGACAACAACAGTGATAAGGATATTGATGATAATGATAATAGTAAAAACAATAATGATAATAACAATAATAATGGTAATAATGATAACAATATTAAAGTGAATGGTAATAGGAATAATAATGATAATAATAAACAAAATATTAATGATGATAATAACCAAAATAATAATGATAAGGAAAATGAAAACAATAATAATAATGATAACCAAAGTAATAATGATGAGGAAAATGATAACAATAATAATAATGATAATAATAGGAATTAAAATAACAATGATAATGATATTAATATTGTTGATAATGATAATGATAATGGTATTGATGATAATGATAATAATAATAATAATGACAATAATATTGTTGATAAGGATAATGGTATTGATGATAATGATAATAACAACAATAACAATAATGAAAACAGTGATGATAATTATGGTTAAAATGGAAATGATGGTTTATAATAATGATAATAATAATAACGATAACAAAATAAAAGGAATGCTAATAATAACGATGATAATAATAATAACAAAAATAGTAATAATAATAATAGTATTAATAATAATAATAAGGTAGGGAACTCGGAAGTCTACCTGTTCATGTGTATTATTATTTCCACCAATTATATTTTATTTTTGTTTTGGAGACGCGAGAAACAATACCATACACAATGAATCATAGACAAATTTATCTTATTTTATTGTATTTAGTTTTCTATTTATTTATTTCAAAGATTTCTGTCCAAAATAAGCCATTTTAGCGAAAGTGATTTCCTACACGAAACAAGAAAAAGTGGTCTAATTTTTATTGAATACCATGAGTTGCACACGGCCCACACGCACTCACATTAGCACAAGCACATACACACATATAGATACATAGATACATAACGGGGGAAATTATATTGCAACCGGGGTCTTTTTATTTTTTTTTTTGGACGGGCGCTTTCCATGTCTTTCAGACTGGCAATATCCTTTTACACTTTTTATCATTATTATGCTAATGTTTATTACGATCACCACCCATTATTATCACTACTATTGTCAAATCATCATCGGTTACGTAGCATCTCAATCACACACACACACACACACACACACACACACACACACACACACACACACACACACACACACACACACACACACACACACACACACACACACACACACATGTTGCATAAATACCTCTCCCAACCCCTTCCTGTTGCCCCTCGACACCGTGGCCGAGAGGGTAAGGGCGCCAGATTCGAAACCCGCGATCGCGAGTTCGAATCTGCAAAAGGGAGCCAAAAGTGCTCCCTCTGGTTGCAACCTCGCCCGGGGCTGAAAGACATGGAAAGCCCCGGGCACAAAAATTACAAGACGCCCGCCGGTTGCAATCAGTTTTTCCCTCTTGTGTATTTTTATGTGTGTAGGACAGCAAAACTAGCCTTATCTCTCCTATGTGAAATAAACGTATATAAGCCTCAAGAGTGTAATAAAAATTCGAATAAGAATTATGAAGAGAAACGTCCCAATAATTAGAAAATATAGGCGAGTAAGAAAAAAAGTAAAAAAGGGTCGAAATACAAAAAATATTCGAAACAAAAAACAGGAAATTGCGAAACAAAAAACAGAGGAAACAGCTCTATTTTCTACAAAACAGAAAATAAAGCGAATACAAGTGAAAAGAAGGAAACGTGTTAAATGAAAAAAGTCGAAAGTAACTCTCCCTATTCCAATATCATATTTTCATAGTTTTTTTCTGCAGATTCCATCATGATTCGTTTCCTTCCAGGATAATAGATATAGCGAAGATAATTAAAACAGTATGATGAGGAGGAAAAAACTCAGAGAAAGGATAACTTAGAAGGGTTAGAAAAAATAGAAAGAAAAAAAAGCCGAAAAATGGAAATTAACGATGAGGTAAACGAAGGAATATATATAAAAAAGTGAGAGAATTAAAAGAAAAGAAAACTAAACTTTAGGCCGAAATAGCGCCAATGCCTCCGAGCACCCCCCCCCCCCTTCTCTCTTTATCTCCTCCCTCTCTCTCTCGTTTTGATTTGTTTACTTTTTATATCTCTTCGCTAATGTTTATTTACTTTTACTGTGGTTATATTTTTGTTTTCATAAAATGACTTCGTTGTTCTGGGTTTACTTTCAGAAAAAGGCATAACAGTGCGAGAAAGACGGAAACGGAGATGATAGATGGAAAGGAAGAGAAAGATAAGGAAAAAGAAAGGCGCGAAGGATAAAGACGAAAATGCCAATAACGCCAATAATCGCAATAGCAGAGGTAAGGGCGATCAGATGAAAGGAGGCAAATAAACAAAGATAATAAAGATCTGTAATAGCACTTGTAATACTAGTAATAGCAATAAATGTGACTATCAACGCCAGCAATTGTGATGACAGTATTAGCGATGATCTGAGTTGTGAGAAGCATCATCTTTGTATGCCCTTGAAAAAGATGTCTTTATCTATTACATAACTCGGATAGACAGGTTCATGATAGAAAATGATAGCTTTAATATGCAGATGCTACCCGGCTACTATTGTGTTAACTTTTTACTTTTATAAAAGTCTATCTATCTATTACACAAATAATAATAATAATAATAATAATAATAATAATAATAATAATAATAATAATAATGGGCGAGGTTATGCACAGATCACCGTATATGTCGAAGGAAATCAGATTTGTCTTTAAACACATTTGTAACACAACATTGCCATCATCATCATCATTATTAGCATCATTGTTCTCTTTTTCGGCCTTTGCATACTTGGCGACTCCGGTGACATGCGATTTCTTATTCTGTTCAAATGCAATTGTTACGGAATCATTTTTCTTGATCGCCGAAGCCAAGGAACGAGCGAGGATTCGGAAAAGGCTTGTTCATCTTCTGCGAGAACAGCTGTTCTTCATTCGCTTGATTCTCCTCCGTTCCTCTTTTCCCTTTCTTATTTCAGTTTTTTTAATGCAGGGATGGTTATCAATCTCTCTTTCTGTCTTCCTCGATGCCTGTCGTTGTCTCTGTTTATCCCTCTGTCTGTCTGTCTCTGTCTCTGCATTCGTATGTCTCCCTCTACCCTCCTCTCTCTTTCTCGCTGCCCCCGCCCCCTCTACCAATGAATGATAGGTGCGAGTCGAAGGAGAGAGAGAGAGAATGCTGTGATAATGATAATAATAATATTAATAATAATAATAATAATAATAATAGTAATAACAATAATAATAATTATAGTAATAACAATAATAATAATAATAGTAATAATGATAAAAATTATAATAATGAAAATGATAATAGCAATGGTATTAATAGCAATAATAATAATAATAAAGTAAGAATAATGCAAAAAGAAGAGAAAAGAATTGTGAGAACATAATAAGTCAAATCGATCTGATCCATAGAAACAAAAATACAAAAACACTTGAAATATGAGCAAATGCATCTTAACATGTCCGTGCGTCAGTGTTTGTGAACAATTAAACATAAACGAACTCCATTTTCTTTATGAAAGCGTCTGTGTGTCGGTTAGCAAGATGGCCTTTAAAACCGTAGACCCGGGTTCGATTCCCGGCGGAAGGTATGTTCATATAACATTTTATTTTTTCTTCTCGCATTCTTTTTCTTGACATGTAGACAAAAGTTCCCACAAAGAATAAATCTTTAAAATGAAACTGAAACGGAAGCATGATCAGCCGTGGAACAACGATCGTTGGCAGTGCAACAAGATGACTTGCAAATTGTTCACCAGCATCAGTAAGGTCCAGGAATTTAAAATCTAAATTTGTCTTTCAGAATCAGTTGAGGGCGGGTGAATTGGGTGAACAATGTGATGTTCAATTTACACGGGGAAATACACGATTCATATTGATGAACAAACATAAAGAATCCTTGTCCCAGACATCTTCGTACCACGATATTTATCTTCTCTCTTCAACGATTCGTCTCTCTCTTTCGAAATAGTAATGATAATAATCATGGTGATAAAGATCATGAAAATGAAGAGATCACAATAACAACATAACAAGTATAGAGTTATTATAATTTTAAAACTTTTTAGTGCTTTTATTACGATTATTATTATCATTATGATTATTATTATTACTATTACCATTACTATTTTACTATTCGTTCTATCAATATCATGATTAATATCATCATTATCATCATAAGTATTATATTTTATGTTATTATCATTAATGTTAGCATCAATGATCAGTGATATCACTGATAATTACTACCATTATCATTATTATTTCTATCATTATTATCATCATTATCGTTTTCATTACTGTTATCATCATTGCTGTCATTATTATTGCTATTGTTATTTTTATTATTAACATCATAAATATTATCATTATTCCCCATATTCACACAAATACGTAGCAAGGGAAAAGATATTGCAACCAGGGGGCATAAATGTTGCATAAAAGCCTCTCCCAACCCACTTCTGTTGCCCCTCGTCACCGTGGCCGAGAGGGTAAGGGCGCCAGATTCGAAACCCGCGATCGCGAGTTCGAATCTGCAAAAGGGAGCCAAAAGTGCTCCCTCTGGTTGCAACCTCGCCCGGGGCTGAAAGACATGAAAAGCCCCGGGCACAAAAATTACAAGACGCCCGCCGGTTGCAATCAGTTTTTCCCTTTTGTGTGGCTTTTATGTGTGTATGTGTTTGTACTTACGCGTGTTTGTGTAAGCCATGTGCAACTCATGATAGGTCAATAGAAATTTCATTCTTTCCCATTTCAATGTAGGACGTCTCAACAAGCCATATATTTCCTATATAAAATAATAGTAAATAAGTAAATGAATAATTAAATAAACTTGAAAATGCTAGAGAATGTATATATATATATATATATATATATATATATATATATATATATATATATATATATATATATATATATATATATATATATATATATATATATATAACACACATGCAGAAAAAGGATGTAGCTGTATAAATCAAATGATTCTTCTTTATCCTTTGGATTCTCTGCATGTGTTTAGGCGTCCAACAAGTTTTCTCGAATGGATTTTACTGCAGATCTAAAGAATCGTAGATCATTATTATTATTATTGTTATTAACATAACACCCAGTTGACAGTTTATTTCCCTTCATAAAACCACGTCCGACTTTATTCCGCCCGGGATCCGAGGTCAGCTGTGAAGCTGACCTTTCTTCTTCCGCCTTGGCATTGCCTCGGTCGCTAGGAATTCACACTGGCTCATCTTGAACGCTGTGTGAGCGTGTGTGTGTGTGTGTGTGTGTGTGTGTGTGTGTGTGTGTGTGTGTGTGTGTGTGTGTGTGTGTGTGTGTTTTAATAAAAAAACAGTAAATACAGTTCCTTTCCCATGGGAGCGTATAGAAATATCAGCTATGTTGACCTTGCGGAAAAGACCCAACTCTGCGGAACGACTCACTTCATTTTGCAATTTCTTTAGTGATTTCTTCATATCATATCTGATGTCCTTGATTACACAGAACTGAAAACATAATAGATATAGAAACCGCAAACGAATAACAGAATCAAAGTGCTAAATACGCTGATAAAAAAGCCTCTGCTAAAGCGATGTTTTTCTCAGTCTCCGCAAGATATTTCGCTCCAGAAATGTCAGTTGAATTAAATTGCATCGCATCGAATAACACGTCATCGGTCATTTAATTGAGTTGATGAAAAGCAACTCCACTGTGGAAGCTTTTGGGATAGGATCAGCGGCGAAGGAGAACAGGAGTGGAAGATAAAAATACGTTTCAAGAAAAAATAACTGATAGGAAAGATACATAGATACATAAATATGAGTACTGGTGTTAAGATGAACTAGAGACACGTGTATATATGTAAATGTCTTAAAATATCCGAAATTGTTTTCAGCTTTTATATTTGCTTACGAAAGACGTGGAAATCTCCGACTGCGATTGCTCGAGGGTTGTGAAGAGTGCGCTTCGCCCTCTCCTCCGCGTCCACAAGGGCGGTGACCTCGGAGCGCCAACGGCCGCGAATTCCCAGCTCTGACGCCGATTTCCTTTCGAAAACCTACAAAGCCACAGACCTTGGGTTGGCAAGGAATGGTACTGGAGGGGGAGAGGTTGGCTGGATTAAAGTCTTTATGGGAAGAGAGAGAGAGAGAGAGAGAGAGAGAGAGAGAGAGAGAGAGAGAGAGAGAGAGAGAGAGAGAGAGAGAGAGAGAGAGAGAGAGAGAGAGCAGACAGAAAATATGAAAGAAACTGCGCAAACAAATGAATATCTCTTCAGGTCGTGCCGTTTCCGCGTAGAATTGCAGCACAACGCAAGCACTTCAGGTGTGCAGTCCGAAGGGATAAATGCAAGAGAAGGAAACGGACAAGAAAGAGAAATAGAAGGCAATGGAAGGACACAATAAGAGGAGGAAAGGAAGATAGAAAAAGAAGGTAGAAGGGATAGGAGGCAGGAAATAAATGAAAGAGGAAAGGAAAGTTCGTAAAAGGGAGAGAGGAAAGAGGGAGTAAAATAAACATTTTAAAAAGGAGGAAAAAGAGAGGGCGGAAAGACAAAGGTAACAGGGAAAGGGATAAAGAGCAAGAATAGGGAGGGGGAAGGAGGAGAAAGAAAGAGGAAACCTACTGATAGTAAATAGAAGAGAATTCGAAACAATATCGTCCCTGTGTTAAGCCTACAATCAGTGAAAGTGAAAACGTAGACAGACATTATACTAAGTCTGCATGAACAGCAAGATAAAAAAACACGTAACAACAACAGTACCAATGGTAGTGATAATGATGACAATGGTAATGATAATGGAAATGAAAATAATGACTAATTCAAATCATGATAATAATAATGATAGGAATAAGAACTACAATAGTAAAAGTGGTAAAGTTTCTCAATAACAAGAAAGTGTAACTTCTAGGTTGTTAACGAGAACTAAAACAATTTCAAAAGGTCCTCATCAATACACTCATTCATTCTCCTGTGGAGGTATAAACCCTCGCGGTTTGAGGTTTAAATCAGAATGGCTTCTTTGCCTTCAGTCTTCCCCTTGCTAATTCATAAGCCACAAAGTCGCCGTCCGCGTTGCACAATCATTCAGCCTAATGTAGTTATTATGGAAAACGAACTAGGAACTTGAAAATTATTTCTCTATTTCTTTTGCAGTCATTGTCCGTGGGTCGAACGTAAGTATATTGGTGCTGTTTTAATTAAATATGAATAACCGGTAGCCTAAGTGTCCCGTGATATCATTCATTTGCTATATTTTGATGTCATCGTCATCTTCATCGCCACCACCACAATTGCTACTATTATCATAGTTGTCACGATTATTTTTTATTGTTGCTATTGTTAGGAGGGATGAGGGAAGAGGAAGTGTTTGACGTTTATTTGAATAATGATTCTTATTTTTTCCATGCATTAGTTGTTGCGTTCTGCATTTGGAAATTAAATATGTATTATAGAAATATATAATTTTCTCCATTATACAGTATCATACTGAACAGGGTTGTTGTGACAAGTAAACTAACAACCTTTAAACAATTTTTATCAGCTAATACGCATAGCAAATCATAAGATTTTAGGATACTAAGTATGAGTTTTTTTTTACACTAAGTACACCTCACTATGAGGTGTACTTAGTGAGTTTGATAATGATGATCTTGATAATAATAATAATCACAGCATAACAGTAATAACACCATCACTCAGGACACACTGGACGACGAGCCACGCACGAGGAAGTCGGAGCGAGAGAGGAAGTGGATGAGTTCTCTTGCCACAGCGGGTTTATCAACAGACGAATGTACAATATAACGAAGCAAAAGCACCACCTAAAACAGTTCCATATTAGTCTAGAAGAGAAAATAAAGAAATCATTCGTACGTTTTCTATTTTTTAAGTCTGTAACGAGTTTCTTAAAAGAATGAACAAAGATAATGATAAAACTCATTTTCCATAGACGTGTTTCGTTACTTCAAAAGGGGATGATAACTCATAGTTGCAGTGCAAAAGATATATATCTATATATTTGCACACACACACACACATAATATATATATATATATATATATATATATATATATATATATATATATATATATATATATATATATATATATATATAATATATATATATATATATATATATATATATATATATATATATATATATATATATATATATATATATATATATATATATTGTATCATTAGTTTACATGAACTAATGATATTTTATTATTTTCTCTCTTATTTCACGCATGTCGATATTTTGTTCTTTTGCTGAGCATGATGGGAAAAATTTGGAAGCGCGTGGGTGGCGATGGAAGTCAACAAGGAATCGCTGGTGTTTTATTTGACATTAATTTGTAGGATGGCATCCTTTATTTTGTCATTTGTGGTAGCATGGAATACGCAGTTGTAACATAAGGTATGTTTTGTTATATTGTACGTAACATTTGCATGTAATCAAGTGTAATCAGGAGTGTTTACTTTTCATGTTTACGGTTGATGTCTGTTCCCAGAGCTCATGACTGATAGTTGATGAAGCTGAAGAAATACAATTGATTTGAATGCGACAAAATTGTCTTCTCAAATTTAAGTAGCAGTGACATGTTGTTCGTAGATTACTTATTCTGTTTGAAAAGAATGATACTTGACGCTCACCAGATGAGGCAATGTTGTGAGTGTTATGTTAAATGTTCATGTGTCAAGGTTTTTTCATTTCATGGAATTTAATAATATGACATTGCTCAAAATGTGTTGGGATATTACATCTTGTGTAAAGCTATACCTAAGAAAGTGAATTTAACAAATGAAAACTAAAAATAAGTATTATAAGGCATAGATTTCAAATGATGGGCATGATTCTATATATTTAATTTTTTGTTTTTTCTGATCAATGCATGTGACATGTTTGCATGTGCATGTGCTTATGTTAATACTATTTCGGTTCGAAATAAGTGATTATGACAAGCTGTGTTTTCCTGGTGACCCGTGATATATATATATATAAATATATATATATATATATATATATATATATATATATATATATATATATATATATATATATATATATATATATATATATATATATATATATATATATATATATATATATATATATATTACCAATTTGTTTTGCAAAAGCAAACATAGAATGGAACATGAACAAAACCGAAGCGAAGTAAAACCCTAAAACACAGCGCAGAGACCTGAAACAAACATCAAACACTTTGAAGAATGAAATGAAGCACAATAAATAAAAATCCTAGAACCAACTTTCCACATAAACTGCAACTTGTAAATCATTTACCTTGTGTTGCGAGACCAGCCTTCCCTGGGCGCCGCAGGCCTTGGGTTCCGGGGCTGGAACTCCCTCGAAGGGCCGGGAAGTGTCCTTGTCAACTCGGCCCGAAAAAAGGTTTGGTTCTCGTAACGTTTTGCATTTGTAAATAAAAACTGTTTGTACAATCATTAATCACTACAAACAAAAATATATGTTATATGTAGTGATCTCTTCAAACGGAATGGGTATATAAAGTATTCAGTAACTTCCAATATAAATTGGAAATCATGAAAAGAAAACGAATTTATAAAGAATGTAATTTTAGAATGTGAAATCACCAATCTTTAAGAAAAAACTAAACTAAAAAGAAAATTGTATACCCACTTTCATCGTAATTTGGTTGCCCAGGGATACAGGATTTAGATACAAACACAACTTCCGAGACAAGCCCCGGCCTTTTGATTTTATTCAGTGTAATTTTTAACTATTGTATTAATTTTTTTTTTTTTTTTTTTTTTTTTTTTTTTTTTTTTTACTAAGGCTAATGATCACGCCGTGGTGTATCAGAAATAGCTAGACATAATATGTATGTAACTTATATGTGTATATACACATCTATGTGTGTGTTTATACTTATTATCCTAGATAACACTAACACACTTAACTATATGTATTCGGTTTCAGCTGCAGTGAGAACGCCAACCTACTTCAAGGTGACGGTATGACAAGACTTCCGTGATGTGCTTATTTCCGCACCTTGATTAAGAACAAAGGAAGACGGTTATCTCACAGAATAGGCATGTGTCACAAGCGCCTTCACGGACATTGGCAATCCCTCTGGCACTCGCGCGGTCTTCTTACACCTGCTTTTCTCCAGGGTCTCACCTGAGGAATGGCTTTGATATTTCCATTCATCGTTCAGAAAAAGAGGAGGGAAATAGGAAAGGAAAATTTAACAAAAGATGAGTCAGCGGCAAGGGAAAGCATGGAAGAAATAGCAGCCAGAGAAAAAGGAGTAAATTGTTATCTCAAATGAGTATTTATAAAGAAAATGAAAAATTACAATAAAAAATATAATGAAACAAGAACAAATTTTGATTATAGAGAGTACTCAGTAAATTGCAATATATAACCTAAACAAATTTCAAATGCATGTCATGTACGTTATCAAATTTTAGTATCGGTTAGCAAGTTTAATTCGAAACATTAATTTTGAATAATAAACCTAAAATCGAGCTTAAATTCTTCAATATCGCATTGGAAATGCACAAAAATTGGTGTATTTTCTTTTACTTTACATTGTGTGACTTT
>NC_091559.1:9998366-10018366 GCF_042767895.1 Penaeus vannamei | reverse complement strand
CGACTGAAAATATGTATATTCTTAATGAGTAGATCAAATGGCTTTCCCTTCAACGTTTCTTTTTTCATTAATATCATTGTATTCTTATTATCATTATAACCATAATGTTATTATTTATCGTTATCATTATTAGCTTTATCTTAGTTATCATTCCATTATAATGATAATTATATGTTATCATCATAATCATAATTGATATTAATCCTCTTATTATCATTCCTATTATTTATGCTTATTCATTCATATTTGTATTTGATTGATTTGAACGAACGGAACGGAGAAAATATTTTCGTTTATTTAGATTTTTCTAATCCCTTCATTTCCACAATCATGTATGCAATTTGACTAAACAGAAAATGAGTTCGTAGTATTCATAAAGGAGATTCATCAAAATTATTTGACATTGTCAGCGGTCGAAATCTAGTGTTCAGTATCGATTAAAAAACATGCTGTCTTACCACATGGCTAGAATATATTTTTTCTTTTAAAATTGCTATTTCATTTATCTTTCTTTCTTTGTTAACAGCATGAGAAATAAAAAATCGGAATATATCACACCACAAGTCCCTTATTTTAGAGAGAGAGAGAGCGCGCGCGCGTGAGAGAGAGAGAGAGAGAGAGAGAGAGAGAGAGAGAGAGAGAGAGAGAGAGAGAGAGAGAGAGAGAGAGAGAGAGAGAGAGAGAGAGAGAGAGAGAGTGTGTGTGTGTGTGTGAGTCAGACAGACAGTGACAGACAAAGGGAGAATAGAGACAGACAAGCAGAGAGGGAAGGAAAGGAAGATACAGAGAAACAGAGACAGAGAGAGAAAGAGTGAGTGAGACAGAGACAAGAACGTATAAGAGAGAGAGAAGAAGGTAGGGAGAGAGAGAGAGATACAGTGACAGAGACACCAGGCCGGGCTATTTTTAGAATATCACATGTTCACGTTTACATTTTGCACAGTATCCAGCAGTGTTTCAATGGGTTTTCAGGCGTTTTGACTTCAGAAAGTCTTGATATTATGATTCCTTTCAAAGCTCCAGGTTAAAACTGACTGAGGTCCATATTATACTCATCATCATCAATATCGTTATTATTATCATTATCAGCATTATTGTTATCATTATCATTCTTATCAATATTAGTATCATCATTAGTATTGCTATTATTATCTTAATACTTTTAATGTATCATCATCATCATTATAACTATTATATACTATCATTACCGTTATTATCAGTATCATTATCATCGTGCCTTTATTATATAACAATTTCTGCTGTTATGATTGGCATTATTAATACATCTTTTTATCATTGCTATCACTGATATCGAATTTTAATTTTGTAATTTGGCATTGCCATTGTTATCGTGATCAGCTCATACATCACCCTATTTTTCTCTCGGATGACCGTATTATTGTCGTGTGTTTTCCTTTGGGCAATGCTGGAACCTGCTGTTATCCTTCACAAATGAGACGTCAAAAGGCCAGAGTCAGGTATAATTTTCCCCTCCTAACTTAGTGATATATCTATCACCACTTCAGGTCGCTCATAAAAAATAAATACTGAATATCTTTTTTGTGTGTGATCCTTTTGTTTCTTAAGAAACAAAAGGATCACACACAAAAAGATATTCAATATTTATTTTTTACAAGCGACCTGAAGTGGCGATATATATATCACTAAGTTAGGAGGGGAAAATTATACCTGACTCTGGCCTTTTGACGTCTCATTTGTGAAGGATAACAGCAGGTTCCAGCATTGCCCAAAGGAAAACACACGGCAATAATACGGTCATCCGAGAGAAAAATAGGGTGATATATGAACTGATCACGATAACAATGGCAATACCAAAATAACAAAATTAAAATATCAGTGATAGTAATGATAAAAAGTTTTATTAATAATGCCAATCATAACAGCAGAAATTGTTATATAATAAAGGCACGATGATAATGATACTGATAATAACGGTAATGATAGTATATAATAGTTATAATGATGATGATGATACATTAATAGTATTAAGATAATGCTAATTGCAATACTAATGATACTATTAATATTGATAAGAATGATAATGATAACAATAATGCTGATAATGATAATAATGACGATATTGATGATGAGTATAATTTGGACCTCAGTCAGTTTTAACCTGGAGCTTTGAAAGGAATCATAATATCAAGACTTCATGAAGTCAAAACGCCTGAAAACCCATTGAAACACTGCTGGATACTGTGCAAAATGTAAACGTGAACACGTGATATTCTAAAAATAGCCCGGCCTGGTGTCTCTGTCACTGTATCTATCTCTCTCCCTACTTTCTTCTCTCTCTTATACGTTCTTGTCTCTGTCTCACTCTTTCTCTCTCTGTCTCTGTTTCTCTCTCTGTTTTTTCCTTTTCTTCCCTCTCTGCTTGTCTGTTTCGATTCTACCTTTGTCTGTCACTGTCTGACACACACACACACTCACTCACTCACTCACTCACTCACTCACTCACTCTCTCTCTCTCTCTCTCTCTCTCTCTCTCTCTCTCTCTCTCTCTCTCTCTAAAATAGAGGACTTGTGGTGTGATATATACCGATTTTATATTTCTCATGTTGTTAACAAAGAAAGAAAGACTTAAATGAAATAGCAATTTTAAAAGAAAAAATATATTTTAGCCAAGTGGTAAGACAGCATGTTTTTTAAACGATACTGAACACTAGATTTCGACCGCTGACAATGTCAAATAATATTGATCAATCTCCTTTATGAATACTACGAACTCATTCTCTGTTTAATCAAATTGCATACATGATTGTGGAAATGAAGGGATTAGAAAAATCTAAATAAATAAAATATTTTCTCTGAGCGACCTGGAGCCATCAATCCGTTCAGATCAATCAAAGAGCAATAAAAATGAATGAATAAGCATAAATAGAAGGAATGATAAAAATAGTATTAATATTAATTATGATTATGCGGATATATAATTATCATTATAACTATAATAACTATAACTATAATGATTATAATAATGATAACGATAGATAATAACATTACAGTTAAGATAAGGATAAGAATACGATATTAATAAAAAAATAAAACGTTGACGGGAAAGCCATTTGATCTCCCATTAAGAATATATATATATATATATATATATATATATATATATATATATATATATATATATATATATATATATATATATATATATATATATATATATATATATATATATATATATATAATATATACATATATATATATTTTTTTTTCTTCAGTCGTATGTTTTATTTTGTTGTTGTTAGTCTTTGTTAATCTATTGCAACGATTCATAATAATGAAAAAAAATGCATTTTCGATCTTACATTTTAAGTAAAAACTGATTGCAACTCGGCGCTTTTCATTTCTTTTTTAATGCCCGGGGTTTTTCATGTATTTCAACCCCGGGCAATGTTGCAATCAGAGGGAGCATTTCTTTTCTGCTCCCTTTTGTGGATTCGAACCCGCAACAGCGTATCCGAGACCCGCTGTTGCGGATTCGAACTGGCGCCTTACCCACTCGGCCACCGTGGCCGAGGGGCAATGGGAAAGGTTTGGAAGTGGTATTTGTGTTACATCTTTTTGAAAAAGACAGACAGAGAAAGAGAAAGAGAGGGGTAGGGAGAGAGAGAGAGAGAGAGAGAGAGAGAGAGAGAGAGAGAGGGAGAGGGAGAGGGAGAGGGAGAGAGAGAGAGAGAGGGAGAAAGCGAGAGAGAGAGAGAGAGAGAGAGAGAGAGAGAGAGAGGAGAGAGAAAAAAAGAGAGAGAGAGAAAGAGAGAGAGAGAGAGAGAGAGAGAGAGAGAGAGAGAGAGAGAGAGAGAGAGAGAGAGAGAGAGAGAGAGAGAGAGAGAGAGAGAGAGAGAGAGAGAGAGAGAGAGAGAGAGAGAGAGAGAGAAAGACCGAGACAGAGAGAGAGAGAGTGTATGCATGTGCTTGTGCGTGTGCATGTGTATTTATGTTTATGTCTGCGTGTGTACGTGTGTTTGCGTGGGCGTGTTCGTCTGTATGTGCGTGTGTATGTATGTGTGTGTGTGTGTGTGTGTGTGTGTGTGTGTGTGTGTGTGTGTGTGTGTGTGTGTGTGTGTGTGTGCGTTTGTATACGGGTGTGTATGTGTATGTGAGTTCATTTGCAGTACGTGTGTGTGTCTCTGTGTATGTGAATGCGTCTGTATACGGGTGTGTATGTGTATGTGAGTTCATTTGTAGCGCGGGTATGTGTGTGCAGGGGTATGTTAAAGGCGACTGTGTTAACGACTGCACCACGATGACTTCTTTGTGTAGATGAATTTAAATAAAACTAAATTCTACTTTTCAGGCAGTGCCACAGTCCTAATATGTACGGAAGTTAACCATGTAAATACATTTGACCAAGTTTTCTGCGTTCAGTTGTGATTCCCGTGATCAGCTGTTTTTGACAGTTCTGGGAGTCTGGGCATGGCCAGCGACTGCGGGGAGGCGAGGCAAGGAACTCTCTGCGGGTACGTGCTGAGAGGGCACTTCTAAGGCCATGTATGGAAATTGTTTCGTCACTAGAGGTCCGAGGCATGGGTTGTTCCAGCATACATCCAAATAAAAAACATATTAATGATCTTATTGACAATAAAATACATTACAACCTATATTTTCATGAAATCCATATATATATATAAACAATTATATTCATCAGGAGCAAGAGTAAAATCATTTACGAAAGAAACGCACATACGTGTACACATTCAAATTCGTGATTACTGTATTAGTCAAAAGATAACAATAACTAACATAACAAAAACAATTACCATCTTTACTTAACAGTTATGATAATATTGTTTTCATTATCAATAACAAAGACAACATTTATAATAATGGTAGTAATAATATTGACAACGCTAATAATGATGGTAATAGTAAACATATACAAAATAATGATAATAATAATGGTATTGGTAATTGCAATAATTACATATTCTAGAAATTATAATAAAAATAGCAACAATGAAAAAACGCCACCAATAATAAGAATAGTATAACAATGATAATGATTTTGTTACCGATAAGAAAAGGATGATGTTGATAGTAACTATGATAGTAATAATAGTAAGAGGATTGATCATGATATCAACAATTATGAAAAATAATAAAAGAAAATATAGCAAAGATTTTAGATGTAATTGTGTTGTGTAATCTTTCTCTCTCTCTCTCTTTCTGCTGTTATAATTATACTAATAACAATAGCGATAATGATTAAAATTACAATAATATCAAAAGATGTAAATAAAATTAACGTCATAATAAGGGTAAAAGCATATGATAACAACAATAACTAAATAAAAGAACACGATGTTGTCCCCGCCGGGAGTCGAACCCGGTATTCCCGCTTTAGAGGCGGCTGCGTTACCGTTACACCACGGAGACTTGGTTATCAAAAACCGCAGTAGAAATAATTAAGCACAATTTTTTTTTGGGGGGGGGAGGTGAGGAATTGTTTATATCTATCTTGTAAGTTTGTTTCTTTGTTTATTCGTTTAATTTCGTCGGTTAGTCTATTCCTTCCTGTAAGTTTGTATAAGGATAATACTGGAAGCAGGCTTTTTCAGAATAGGTTGTTTTCCACCATGTACTTTAATAATGACAATGACTATTATGGCGATAAACAAATGACACTAATACTGCAATTAACGATACAAAAAATATAGCGATGGTGAGGATTTTGATAATAATGATAATGATTCTGATAATAAGACAAAAAAACAAAAACAAAAAAAAGAAGTAGGAATTTTGTAATGGTTTTAGACTATATATCTGTTGTTACTTTAGCAATAAAAGTAATAAAATCAACGTTGATATAGAATATACATACATCATTGATAACAATAATTCTCTCTCTCTCTCTCTCTCTCTCTCTCTCTCTCTCTCTCTCTCTCTCTCTCTCTCTCTCTCTCTCTCTCTCTCTCTCTCTCTCTCTCTTTCACTCTTATGCTCTTATCCACTGACGTTGGCTATGTTTGACCTTGACTTTAAGATGATTTCAATACTTGCATGGTAAAATAAGGCAATGACAGATAAACACCGTTATACAATATCTGTCCATTGTGGCGGTATTTTTAACCATTTAATTTATTCCAGAAACACATATACATTCACAAAGAAACTAATTATTTCATTATAATTATTATTGCTATCATTATTGTTATCATTATCATTATTATCATCATTATTGTTATTCCTGCTACTACTATTACTCTTATTATTACTATTATCCTTATTATCGTTATCATTATCATGATTATCATTATTATCATTGTTATTACCATTATTAATATTATTATATATCATTGTTATTATTGTCGTTGTTGTTGGTGGTGTTGATATTATTATTATTATTATCATTAACATTATTATTATTATTATTGTTCTTGTTGTTATCATTATCATTATTATTATCATTATTACCATTATCATTATTATTGTTATTATTATTATTATATTGGTGTTGTCGCTGTTGATTTTTATTATCATTGATGGTGTTGTTACTCCTGTTATTGTTATAATCAATAATATTATTTTTATCATCAGTGTTATGATTATTATTATCCTTATTATAATTGTTACTGTTACTATCCTTTTAACATCATTATTATCATTATCATTGTTAAAATCATCATCATTACCATTTTATCATCATTATATCTATTGATATTATTACCATCATTATCATTATCTTTATTATTACCATTATTATTATTATTATCTTTATTATTACCATTATTATTATTATTATCTTTAACATTAACAGGGGTTGCGGCCGCGGTCCCGTGCGGGCCGGGCTTTTCCCTCGCTCCTCCTCCTCCTCCTCCTCCATTATCATCATTTCCATTTTCATCCCCGTCTATATCCTCATCCTCATTCTCTTCCTAGTCCTTCTCCTTTTCTCCTTTTCTTCTTCCACCGCCATCTCCTCCTCCTCTTCTTCTTCTTCTATATCCTTCTCCTCTTCTTATTTCTCCTCCCCTTCATCTCCCTCTTTTCTTCTTTTTCATCCTCTCCTTTTCACCTTTCCCTCTTCCTCCTCCTTTTCTTTTGTCTTATTCCGGCTATTTCCACTGGTGTTGTCAGTATTAATATTAATTATCATTATTACTCTTATCATAATTGCTCTCATTATTATTATTATAATTATCATTATTATTGCTATTATCATTATTATCATCGTCATTATTATCATCACTGCCCCTGATATTACTACTGTTATTATCATTATTACTTCTTTATTATTATTATTATTATTGGCAGAGAAACAAACAGATAGAATGGCTGACATAAAGAAAAGGAGAGAAAAATGGAGAGGGGGATTACTATAAATAAAAATAGCTTCCACACTGCTTCTACGTCCTTGTGTTGCAGTGGTTAACACGACCGACTCCCCCGCGAGGCCCGGGTTCGATTCCCGGCACGGGAAAAG
This sequence comes from Penaeus vannamei, assembly GCF_042767895.1. Lineage (NCBI taxonomy): Eukaryota > Metazoa > Arthropoda > Malacostraca > Decapoda > Penaeidae > Penaeus > Penaeus vannamei. The sequence continues at coordinate 10,010,910 of NC_091559.1, read as the reverse complement.
GCCTCCAATCTTATATCGTATTTTTTATATTACCTTGTGTTGGTTTCTACTTCGAAGTCGCTTACTCGTACAGATCAGTATTACTCGTAGCATAGAATTTAAATAGAAAAGAAAACACTGAAACCAGTGGTAAGATGAGCATAGCCTGAGAAAGGTTCTGGATGCACTGCGAGTGTCTGTGTTTAAACGTGTGGTTCTGTGAGTCTCGAATGTTTTTGCTTTATACGCATTATGTTTGTTTTGCGCTTCTGTGAAGGGAATTTTGATAGGAGGCGTTAAATAGGATTACTACGACTATCATATCTGGTCCTGAAATATGGTAGGTCAGTCAGTCAGGAAGGAAAAGTATCATAGTAACATTAGAGAATTTTAGGATGCTTGTTTAAAGCTTACAAACACACACACGCACACACACACACACACACATATGTGTGTGTGTTGATAAATAGACACGTAGCTAAAGAGAGAGATAGGGAGAGAAAGAAAGAGAGAGAGAGAGATACACATACTTATTTACATAATATATATATTCATTTATTTATATATCGAAATATTCATATATATATATATATATATATATATATATATATATATATATATATATATATATACATGAATGTAAATCTATAAATATATGCACACACACACACACACACACACACACATATATATACATGTATATATATATATATATATATATATATATATATATATATATATATATATATATATATATATATATATATATATATATATATATATATATATATATATATATATATATATATATATATATATATATATATATGTATGTATATATATATATATATATATATATATATATATATATATATATATATATATATATATATATATATATATATATATATATATATATATATATATATATATGATCTATTTCTATGTAATTTAATTGTGTTGGAAACAAAAGCATGTGTTGCCCAGCAGCGGTATCGGATTTAGCCTCAGTCAGTTCCCCAAACTTTTTAGGTGCGACCCTAGACGGTCTTGGCCTGGGTTAGCGACCCTATATGAGTGAACATGTAACTTATACAACCATTTTCATGGAACTTATACTTACATCTGTATAGTAGCTTACGTTTTTATATACTTTTGTAAGTTGATATTACCAACATTAAATTTCAATAAACGAGTGTTAATAAAAACATTAACTTTTACTGGTATATTCAGCTATAGATTCGTGTGTGTGTGACCTGAAATCCAGCTATGTTTATTTTTCTATTTGTCATCAGCGAAGTCTGCGGTAAAATAATGTGCATTTGGAACACTTCAGATTCACGAAATATGCCCGACTGTGGGCAGTGAGGCAACTGCAACAAATTACAAAAAAGACCATTGTTTTATCATCAGAGAGAGAGAGAGAGAGAGAGAGAGAGAGAGAGAGAGAGAGAGAGAGAGAGAGAGAGAGAAATAACACGGCAGAGTCCCTCGAGGTGAGTAAAAGTATTTCATAATGAAGGTCGCAGAGATGTAGGCCTACGGTAAACTGGTATGCACAACGGGGACAGTGAAACGTTGTTCCAACTGCAGCAAAAACCTCCTAGCCATTTGCGGTAAATGATGGACAGTTCCAGCGATTGCCACAGACGCCGTTCTTGTTCCTGTTCTCACGGAAGGAGGAAAAGGAAGTGAGGCAGAGTGCACTGCAGCAAACGATGTGGTTCTCTTGCAGACGAGGCTCAGATGCTGAGCGATCTAGTGGCTGGTGCGGGAGGGAGGACGTAGGAAGAATAAATAACACGGTATTATCTCAGTGATATCGGTAAGGTGTGTTATCGGCCAGGCAGTGTTCCATTTAGATGATTGGAAAACGGTAATCTCAAAATTTTAGGAAGAGAAAGGAAGTATTACATAATTATCTGCAATGCCGCGGGGTGGGTGGGTGGCAAAAGTAACATCAGGATTTCAGGTCATATTCTGATTTTGCTGAAGTCTATTCTTTTGAAAGGAGAGGGAGGGATAGAGAAAGGGAGGTGGGCGAAAAAAAACAACTAATTAATAAGAGGAAGAACGTTGAGGAATTTTGCGTAAGACGGTCTAACCAAGGGAGGTGTGGCACCTTCGGTGACGTCATCAAGACTCCCCGTGCTTCTCCCGAAATTCCGATTGGTTCTGTAGCGGTGGCACTGAAGAGGCGGATGTCCTTAATGCTGCTCCTAAGATTAACTTCGATCTGCTGAAGGAATGTCTTTGAAAAAAGAAGTAAAAATCAAAGTTATTTAGCTCGACCAAGCAACGTGTTTCCGCGGGGCCGATGCTGCACCTTCCCACTTTACTTTCCTTCGGCAAATGCTTCCGTTATTCAGCAGACATGGGAAGATTTTTTGTCAGCTCTAGTTACGTCCATACTAATGCTTTGACAACTTGGAAACAGAGGTCTTTGTCAGGGTTTTAGAAAGATGTTTAACAAGATCGTTAACCTGACAGACTTTCCTTATTTTTTTTATTTTAGAACGTGAAATAATAGTCATAGTAATGCCACGTCCTGAATTTTATCAGAATATTTCACAGTTCTCTTCTCAGTTACACAAAACAAACTCCCATATAATACGTACAAAGTAAAAGCTGACGAGACCCACACAGTCTCACAAGTAAGCACAGACACTCGCAGTTGCATCCAGAAACTATGTTAGTCGTCCCACTGATTTCAGTGTTTTCTTTTGAAGTTGTTAATATTTCATGCTTCGGATAATACTAATCTACATGAGCAAGCAACCAACATAAGACTCGCGGCTGAGCCACGTATCCTACTCACTAGACCACATTGGCCTTAGTTATTAGAGAAAGTTGTGCTTACCATAACATTGACCTGTGAGATTAGGGGGTGCCATAATCTTTCTTCCATTGATCCTTATCGGAAAATGTCTTCTTTCGTTTGGCCATTTCATCGTCAAATTAGATGTGCTACATCCTGCAAAGCTATTTTGAGAGAGAACTGCGCTTCCAAATGCTCTTTCTCTTGCCATATTTCTTTTCCTCTTCGAGAAATAGAAGAAATTAGAAGTCTGCAGTTGGGAAATTCGAGGTCTGCAGCCAACCATCAACACGAAAAGAACTTGTTTGATCTAAAGAAATCATATGCAATAATCTACACACATTCAGCGGAAGTAGAGTTGCTATTGTAAAATCGCCATTCCTCCCTTCTTTATTTCCTTCTGGTTCCTCTCGTCGTTCCCTTTCTGCCAACTTCGTAAATGGGTTAGCATCTATTGTGTTTTAACGTTCATCAGAATAATCGATGAATTGCTAAATAGAGAGTATTAAAGCAACAATTTAACAAATCTTAACGGAGGAGGCACGTGACCCCCCCCCCCCCGACTACTCAATTGGCTCTATATTCACAATAAATCAAACGCAGGCGGTCGCTGCCGAGAGAATCAACGATAATTTACCATATTCCCCCAGTTTCGTAATGCCCGAGGTTCTCAGCCATTTACCTGAGAAATTATTGTGTGAATTTTTCGTTTTTCTGTGTTCGTTTTTTACCTCCGTCAAGGAGGTTATGTTCTTGGTAGCGTTGATTACTTTGTTAGTTGGTTGGATAGCAGAGTAACTCAGAAAGCTATGAATTATTTTTACCAGAGGTGTGCCTAACCTAAATTTTGATGCCATTAAACCTTAATCCTAAAAGAAATCACTTCAGAAGATCCAGGTTAATCTCGAGAGCAGCATTTACTACATCCTTCTCTACAGGGCCACCGCTGCAGAACCAACCAAGCACGGGGAGTCTTGATGACGTCACCCAAGGTGCCACACCTCCCTTGGTCTTACGCAAAATTCCAAATCGTTCTTTCTCCTGTTCATTCGCTCTCTTTTTATTTTTTGCTCTCACCTTTCTCTCTCTCCCTCCCTCTCCCTTCAGAAGAATAGAAAATATGACCTGAAATTATATTGTTACTCTTGTCTAGAGGCAAGGATACGCCCCCTCCCACCCCCACCTCATGGCATAGTATAGAATTAAGCAATACTTCCTCTCTCTTCCTTAAATCCTGTGAGATTACCGTTTTCCAAACATCTAAATGGAACACTGCCTGGCCGATAACACACCTTACCGATATCACTGAGATAATACCGTGTTATTTGTTCTTCCTACGTCCTCCCTCCCGCACCAGCCACTAGATCGCTCAGCATCTGAGCCTCGTCTGCAAGAGAACCACATCGTTTGCTGCAGTGCACTCTGCCTCACTTCCTTTTCCTCCTTCCGTGAGAACAGGAACAAGAACGGCGTCTGTGGCAATCGCTGGAACAATCCATCATTTACCGCGAATGGCTGAGAGGTTTCTGCCGCACTCGGAACAGCGTTGCACTGTCCCCGTTGTGCACTCGCCTCATACAAGATTAAGGTAGACATTTGCAAATCAATGAAAAAACGAGGATATATGCGAAAAATCTTGTATAATTCCTGCCTTATATTTAGATCTCATTGCATCAACCACTAAAGACATGAAAAACGGTAAAGAATATATTTGGATAATTAACTACATTTTAGGTTATATATTAGAGGCTTGTATATCTATCTAAATTGATGTGTGTATTTATCTAAACGCTAATCCACATGATAATTAGAAACTAAATACACACAAGAAAAAGTTTGAATTTAGAATAAATGCTGGTAATTCCGACCTTGGCGAAATAACGTTAAGGATATGATAGCTTAATGAATAATAATAAGAAAAAATATCTAATGGGCAATTATGTTTGTATGTTATCTAGTGCAGGCAATAAGAAGTAAATTATTTAATATGTTCCCTAATTGTTATTCTAGACAGAAATATTTTTCTTTTTCTATTTCCATGTCCTTATAGTGTATTGCGTAACACGACTGACCGTAAATCAGGAGTTCTCGGGTTCGATTCCCGACAGAGACGTATTTTGGCGCGAATTTATGAAACTCGTAGTAGACGTATGACATTTCGCTTTTTGATTTTGTTACGTAGTTCACTTAATGGCAAAGCAGGGGACCTGTAATCTATAAATGAGACATTCAAAGGCAAAATCAAATATGGTTTTTCCATGATTTCTTTCTTAGCTCCAGGTCGATCTAAGAAATATTTTGGTTCATAGAGATTTTCCAGTCCCTTCATCGGTACCGTGATTACGAGTGGAAAATGTGACCAGTATTCCCTCAGCGATCGTGTGAAGCTCACCTCCTCATAATATGTTTTATTTATTTTGATAATTGAATAACCGTTATTATTCATTTGCGAGTTTATTTATTGAAAAGTGATCATTAATTAAATAACTTGAAGGCTGTATGGTTAGTTTTCATCAATTCTTTGGTGACGGCTTTTCCCAAATTTACCATTATTATCAATAATCTTATTATTATCGTTATTGTTACTTTTATTAATATCATCATTATCATTATTGTTATCATTACCATTACTGTCATCATAATTATTATTATTGCTGCCATTATCATTTCATTGATGATTATGATTACTATTATTATCATCACACTCATAATCATAGCTATTACGATCTATAATTACCGTTATTAACAGAATCATTGTGATCGTATTATTATAGGGATGATGATAAAAGGAATACAAATGGAAATAGGAAGTAAAATGGTAATAATAATTATTACGATAATGATGGCAATAATAATAATAATGATAATGATCGTGATGATAATCTATTACAGTGATTAATAATGAAAAAAAAAAAATTGAACTTACATTTTAAGTAAAAACTGATTGCAACCCGGCGCTTTTCATGTTTTTTTAAGCCCGGAGCTTTTCATGTCTTTCAGCTCCGGGCAATGTTGCAATCAGAGGGAGCATTTTTAGCTCCCTCTCATTGCAACCTTTTCTTTTTTAAAGCCCGGGGTTTTTCATGTATTTCAACCCCGGGCAATGTTGCAATCAGAGGGAGCATTTCTTTTTTGCTCCCTTTTGTGGATTCGAACCCGCAACAGCGTATCCGAGACCCGCTGTTGCGGATTCGAACTGGCGCCTTACCCGCTCGGCCACCGTGGCCGAGGGGCAATGGGAAAGGTTTGAAAATGGTATTTCTGTTACATCTTTTTGAATAAGACAGGGGAGAGAGAGAGAGAGAGAGAGAGAGAGAGAGAGAGAGAGAGAGAGAGAGAGAGAGAGAGAGAGAGAGAAAGAAAGAAAGAAAGAAAGAAAGAAAGAAAGAGAGAGAGGAGACAGATAGACAGACAGAGGCAGACAGACAGAGAAAGAGAAAAGATGCTATGTGCATTTATGTGAGGGGCAGAGAGAGAGAGAGAGAGAGAGAGAGAGAGAGAGAGAGAGAGAGAGAGAGAGAGAGAGAGAGAGAGAGAGAGAGAGAGAGAGAGAGAGAGAGAGAGACAGACAGAGAGAGAGTGTATGTAAGTGCTTGTGCGTGTGCATGTATATATATGTTTATGTCTGCGTGTATATGCGTGTTTGCGTGGGCGTGTTCGTCTGTATGTGCGTGTGCGTGTGTATGAGTGTGTTTGTTTGTTTGTCTGTGTGTGTGTGTGTGTGTGTATGTGTGTTTATATGTGTGTTTGTCTGTGTGTACGTGTGTGTGTGTTTGTGTGTGTGTGTGTGTAAGTGTGTGAGTGCGTTTGTATACGGGTGTGTATGTGTATGTGAGTTCATTTGCAGTACGCTTGTGTGTGTTTTTGTATGTGAATGCGTCTGTATACGGGTGTGTATGTGTATGTGAGTTCATTTGTAGCGCGGGTATGTGTGTGTACGGGTATGTTAAAGGCGACTGTGTTAACGACTGCACCACGTCGACTTCTTTGTTTAGATGAAGTTAAATAAATCTAAATCCTTGTGAGTATCATCATTATTATTACTATTTTTTTATCATCATTATTATTACTATCATTTTTAGTATCATTATTATTACTATCATTTTTAGTATCATTATTAGTACTATCATTTCTATTATCATTGCTATTACCATCATTTTTATCATTACTATTATCATCATTATCATTACTAATATCGTTGCTATTAGTATCATCATTAGTTTCTTCATTATTATCTTTATCATTATCATTATCATCATAATCATTATCTATTGTTATCATTATTATCATTATCATTGGCATTATTTTTATCATTTCTATAATCATTATCATTATTTTCACTATTTTCATATATGACTTTTCTGTAACCTTGTTACTTGCTTTTCATGTTTCTTCTTTGTCTTTTCTTTCCCTTTTCATCATTTGCGCATTCACCTTTGTTGTCTTTATCATAATATCTTACGCCTTTGATTCTTACCTGCGGGAAGGCTGTATTTTTTGTCTTATAATGAGATTTGAATGTTATTTGATCGTGGCTTGAATAAAAAAAAAGAAAAAAAATCGAGAAGCTGTTTATAGCCAGGTATTATTACACAGAGAGAAAACAAGACAAAAATAGAGATACGGCATAGGCCGATGTGAAAAGGGAAAAAAGGAAGCGAGAATTCAGAGATTATCGGTCAAGGCAGGAAATGAGAGAGAAAATGGGGAAATGGGGAAAGAGGAATTAACAGAAATATCAAATAGATGATACGGGAAAAATGTCAGAAAGACAAAAAGGAAAAGGAAAAATGAGAGAGAGAGGATATGGGGAGACAGAGAGCGAGCGTGAAAGATGGAGAGAAAGAGAATGGTGTAAGCGTAGTAATGAAAGGGATTATAAAATTGTCAAGCGTTTCCTCTCGAGGTCGAACCGAGAATCTTGCGTGTGAACCGAACGTGACAAACGAGAATTTCAACATCTTTGTGATAATAACGGATAATAACTGTCATTCCTAACCACCTGTGCAAAACCTCGACCTAAGAGAGAAAATCAATCAAATTCTTTTTTTCAAGGATGCTTAATGATCACCGGATGTCAGCGAGGACCGAAATGAAAAACCTTCCAAAAGGAGAATAAAACAAGAAAAAAAAATCGCGGTTCTCCTGCAGTGCAGTACATCTGCATCCTTCAATATCTAATTGTTTACCCTGTTATTGCTGTAGTTTTATAAAAAGAAAGAAAGAAAGAAAATAAATATTTTCCTTTTGGCTTTCCTCATAAGTGTAAGACATTCTCCATTGAAAGGTATCTAAGCTGATCCTTTTAATTCAATGCTTGCAATATTGATTTACATATATATTCATTATTTACTAGTTTTAAGAACTTAAATTGGTGTTGAATAACTTTTTTCCTCCGCTATGTAGCATATATATATCTATATATATCTATATATAGATAGATAGATAGATAGATAGATAGATAGATAGATATGCATATATATATAAATATTTATATATATATATATATATATATACATATATATATGCATATATATATATATATATATATATATATATATATATATATATATATATATATATATATATATATATATATATATATATATACATTATCATATATATATTTATTCACACACACACACACACACACACACACACACACACACACACACACACACACACACACACACACACACACACACACACACACACACACACACACACACACACACACACACACACACATATATATATATATATATATATATATATATATATATATATACATATATATTCATATATACCTATTCATATTTACACACAATAAATCTGAAATAGTGAATACACTATCTCTTTCGTTCTTTATCCTTTTTCACTCATATTCTCGGTTTTTGTTTTTATCATTGTTATCATTCTCTCAGTCTCTCCCTCCTCCTCTCTCTCTCTCGCTTTCAACCACTATTTACAACAGAATATAAAACAATGAAGCATCCATCATTACGATCGTTTCCGTGTTGTAGTGGTTATCACGTGCGCTTCACACGCTCAAGGTCCTCGGTTCGATCCCGAGCGGAAACAACGACAATTGATTTTTGAAGAATTTGACTCTCCGTGTCTTAGTGAAACAGCTGTTGATGCTGCAGTGACCTGGATTGCAGCCTCCACGTCAGAGGATGACCCTCCGAGCGGCATCCGAACGTCTGGCGCCACCGAGATGTTAGAGGATGCCTGTTGCTTCTTAATGAACAGAAGATTGGTCGGATGCCCTTTTTTGTTATGGATATTACTTCTTTCTACTGCAGCGTCCCCAATTTAGTCTAATTAACGTCAGATCATATTCAGAATGTCCAGTGCGCATTCCCACATTCGCATTTCAAGTACCCACAATCCCCACACCCACGTAGACAGCCAGCACTAGTTTCCCACACGAGGGATGCACGCCAGAGATCAGCCTCGGCGTGGACCTTTTCCGTTGATACTGAATACACGAGAAGGCGAGAGAGCAGTCTTATCACGGGAGACGTACTATCCTTTCTGTGGACAGGGGAGGAATGCCTTATATAGTTATATTTATATTTTGTCGTATTAGTCGAATATCCTTTTCTCTTTCTCTTGAACTCATTCCCTCATTTTTATTTCCTCTCTCTCTCTCTCTCTCTCTCCTTCCCTCCCTCCTTTCTTCCTTCCCCCCCTCCATCTCTCTGTTACTCTCACGCCTTCTCTCTCTTTTTCTATCTTTATTTCTGTCTCTTCATCTCCTTCCCCTAAATCTATCTATCTGTCTTACTCTCTCAAACACACTCTCTGACTATTTATAAATCTTTCCATCCTTCTTTATCTCTCTCTCATTCCCGCTCTTTCTTACTCTCGCGACTCTTTGTCTTTATATCTCTCTCTTTGTATCTCTTTTCACCCTCCCCCCAATCTTTCTTTCTCCATCACTCTCTCTATTTCACCCTCCCCCTCTCTCTCTCCCTCTTCCTTCCTCCCAAACCTCCCCCTTACCCTCTTACTCTTCCACACAAATTCTCCCCTTCTTTCTTTGTGTGACTTTTTTTCTATCTCTTTCCCTCCCTCTTTCTGTCCATCTCTTTCCCTTTCTCTATTTCTCTTTCTTTTTCTCTCTCAGACACTATCTCTTCTTCCCCCCCACCTCTCTTTGTCTCTGTACTCCCTCTCCTCTCTCTCTTTCCCTCTCGCCTTCTCTCTCTTTCACTGCTCCTCCCCCCCTCCTCTCCCTCTCTCCCTTCGCGTTCTTGCTGTTCTTGTTGATCCTAAACATTCACTGCTATCCACTCCATCCACGAGAAGCTGTTCAACACCTGTACACACCTGCCACTAATTGCGAGTGGTATTCGCTCTGGTTCAGCGCACGTTAACTTTCTGATTCAGTGTGTTGGGAAATTGATTCAGATGGTGGATTATGAGACGGAAGTAGCCTTGAGTGTCGTAGTATTTGTGTCATAGTATTATGAATATGGGAAGAGATGTTTGGTTAACTGTGCGAGCGGGAGACTTTTTCATGCCAAACGAATGAAATAAACCAATTACAAATTTAGGTGTATTTGCTAATTATGAATAAAGAGATAAAGAGACGCTGTTACATAGACAGCAGGACAAGGGCACTGTAGCGTGTCGCTAACAAGGGCGCACAGCTTATACTAGAAGGCAAGGTATCCAGCCTAGACTTTGGTTTCCTAAATCCCAGATGACCACATGTAGGCCTACTTAGGCGACCGGGGGTGAGGCGGGCAGATTAAGGCGGTTCCTTTGGTTCAGACGAACGACCAGGGAGAAAACCCGATCTTGAAGGATGAAGATAGATTGCACTGCCAGGATTTTTTTTGTTGTTGTTGTTGTTTTGTACAGGCGATTGGGAATAACACGGAAACACTTTACAATTTGATTTCATTCATTACTATGCATACGCCATTCTCTCTCTTGCTTGTTTTTTTCTCTCGGTACCCCCCCCCCCCCTCTATCTTTCACTCTCGCTCTCTGTCGCTCATATCCTCTCTTCCCGTTTTTATTATCTCGCTATTCTCGCTCTACGTTTCCTTCTCTTATTTACCAGTCATTGCATCAAAACACTGAAAAAACATTACTTGTGGTTCCGTGTTGTAGTTGTCATCACGAGCGCTTCACACGCGCAAGGTCCTCGGTTCGATCCCGAGCGATGGCATTATAAAAGTACAGTTTTATTAGTTGTAAAAATGAGAAATTTGAATTACAGTGTACCGGTTTTTATTCATATGTAGTATCAAACAATTATTTTCCTTGGTATGCATCGTCACTTGCTATAAATGTATTAATTATATGAAGTTCCAAAACGTGGCTTCTTTCCCTCGCAGTAGATGGTCAGCTGATCAGCTGTTTCACTCACCGCTACTGGCTTTTTTTTTCAAATATTGGCGAACCGGGCGTTTTTGTGATATCGTGGCAGGTATGATCTTATCTATAAATTCTGTTTAATGAATAGCTAATACGTAATTGCCAATACAACGAATTGCCATACTCTGAATCGTCTCAATCTATGAGGAAGTGAGCGGGAAAATCGTGTCATTTTCCAGAAAAGCTTTCGCTCGAGATGACACGAAGGCAAAGGCGATGGTGCCGAGACGATGGCACTTCAACCGCTTTGGACGAAAGGCTTGTCAGTGCCTCATTTATTCAGGCGCCTACCCAACTTACAGAGATTAAATGGGATAGAATTTAGAATAGAAATTGCAACAATAATATCGAAAACAAAGCCAGCCAGGAGACAGAGATAATTAAATTAAAACAATAAAAAAAAAACTTTCTTCATCGTAAATTTTCGAATCATCCAAAATTTGAGAAAAAATGCTCAGAGCTCAAAACGGATTATTCTGGAAAGGTTCGCCAAAATGCAGCTTTTATCATCCCTGCAACCAAGTTCAGTGTCATCGCATTATTGTCACGTGATAAGTAACAAACGCAACAACAATAGTAATAATTAGTCGTAGTGAAAATAACAGTAACGACAATAATAATAATAGCAATAATGATAATAAAGATAATAATCATATTTTTCATAAGAAAAACAATAATAATGATAATAATAAAATAGAAATGATAAGGATGATAACAGTATTGATAATGTTAATGATAATAATAATAAAAATGATAATGATGATGGTGATGATGATAATAATAATGATAAAGATAATAATAAAATGATGATAATGATGATACTAATATTACTATTATTGATAATGATAAAAGAAAAAGGTAATAATGATGACAGCAATCATAGTAATGATGATAATGATAACGATGATGATAATGATAATAACAATAACAATTACAATAGCAGTAATAGTGATAATGATAATGCAATGATAACAATTATAATGATACTAATAAGAATAGATAATTTTCATAATGATGAAAAGAAAAAATTCTATGCATAATGAAAATGAACAATAATGATGGTAATGACAATGATAATGGCAATGATGGTGTTAATGGTTATAATGATGATGATGTGATGATAATAATGGGAAAAAATATCGCATCATAAAAATATTAAAGCGAAAATAAAGAGAAAAAAATACTGCACGTACGCAAACATACACAAGCACATCTACGTATAAACATTTCATTTTCCATTCCGAGACACAAAACTCTACGGTAAGACCCTACGTGTTTCACGCATACATTTCCATGTATGCCATGTGTATGTGTATGTTTACATGTCTGTAAATGCTCTCACACATGCAAAGA
>NC_091559.1:9961595-9984095 GCF_042767895.1 Penaeus vannamei | reverse complement strand
ATTTCATGTAAGAAATGCAGTCTCGGATCCAACACTGCACACGCTCAACCCTTTCCGTTGCGTGTGAATAACGACGCTTTATGGTGGACACGAATTTTTATTTTCGAAATACTGTTGACCTCGAAAGTGTAAACATTGACACTAAAGGTAATTGACGAGCCATCTAATTACAGACTGTATTCTCTACTCGACTGCTGTTTCACAAAATAATCTTCGCATAGATTTTTCTCCAAAACAAGCGATCTTAGCGAAAGCGAAAATGAGTTCTTGATTTGACCTAAGTTGCCAAAGGCCCACACGCACACGATACGCACAAATACATGCACTTACATAAATACATACCAGGGGAAAACTGGCTGCAGCCTAGGCTTTTTTTTTTTTTTTTACTTTTATTATAATCCGGGTGGTTTCCATGTCTTTCAGACTGGGAATTATATTTAACATTTTTATAATTATCATATTAGCGCTTACTGTGATCATCACCCATTAGCATCACCATCATTGTCGAATCGTTATGTCATCAGTAACGTATCATCTCACACGCGCGCGCTCGCGCACACACACACACGCACACAAACGAACACACTCACACACGTGTTGCATAAAACCCTCTCCCAACCCTTTTCTGTTGCCCCTCGTCACCGTGGCCGAGAGGGTAAGGGCGCCAGATTCGAAACCCGCGATCGCGAGTTCGAATCTGCAAAAGGGAGCCAAAAGTGCTCCCTCTGGTTGCAACCTCGCCCGGGGCTGAAAGACATGGAAAGCCCCGGGCACGAAAATTACAAGACGCCCGCCGGTTGCAATCAGTTTTTTCTTTTCTCTCTCTCTCTCTCTCTCTCTCTCTCTATTGTGTATTTTGATATACGTTTGTACTTATGTGTGTGCGTGTAGGTCATGTGCAACTCATGATAGATCAGTAAAAACCATTCTTTCTTATTTCAGTGCAGGACGACAAAAATCCATATCTCTCATATGTAAAATATACGTTTAAGTCCGTCCAAAGTGCTATAAAAATTCGAATAAGAAATATGGAGAAGCGTCCCAATAATTAAATAAAGGCGAGTGAGAAAATTTTCAAGTAGAAAATGTGTTATGCGAAAGAAAGGCAAATTGCGAAATAAAAAATACAAAAAACTGCGCCAACAAAAAAAGAAAAGAAAAGATAACTTATCAATGTATTTCAAAGTGACAATATTACTTCTATTAATTAGAGTAATTCAAGGACTGAATTAAATCTTTATGAAAGTCAATGCATTTATTAATTAATAATTCATTATCAGTGTAATGTAATAAAATCACAATATCAAAGATTATATATATATATATATATATATATATATATATATATATATATATATATATATATATATATATATAAAACATACAAGAAATTATTTAGGATCTTGACATTTCACATACAACTAGACAGTTATGACTCACTGTTACATAATTTTCAGTCATGAAACTTGACAAAAACAGTATCAACAACATTCAAAATTAATTTATATCTTATCAAACAAATCAAAATAGTTCTGAAAGCAATTAATTATCCATTTCAAGTTAAAAACTCAATTAGATATTACACCAAAGAACAATGATCACAATAAAAACAAATACTTAAATCAAATAGACATACTCTGTGAAATGAATATTATTTCAAAAGAGTAAACAAATAGTTAATCTTAATAAGCACAAACTAAGTCGTATTTCTGTTATTACATCAAACAACCACCAAGCAAAAAAAAAAAATAATAAAAAATAAAATTAAAAAAAAACATTAATCGAAACAAAATCAAATACTTGAATGACGAAAAATCAATCTTACGCTCTGTCGGACAACGACAGGACTTGTCTCTGCTGCAGACTTCCGCTGAGCTATCTTTAGGAAACACTTAGTTGCTTTAGTACACTAACAAACTAACCTATCTATTTCCATTAGATGTTAATAAAGATACATCTAACACAATATGGCCTCATTAGTTAAATTTAAAAATCAAGATATTTCATTATATATTCATAAAAATCTTTACTTTCTTCTTAACCCTATGTTCCAAAAAACTCAATTAACTCCCATGTTACTGTTTTCCATTTCCAATTCCTGTCAACCATGTTGCAGTCAGAGGGAGCATTTTTTTTTTCTTTTTTTGCTCCCTTTTGGGGATTCGAACCCGCGTATCCGTATCGGCTCTCGGTTACCGTGGCCGAGGGGCACTAAGACATGCATACGCACCCACATACGCTCTTTCTCTTTCATACACACACACAGACACACACATTCTCTCTTTCTCTCTCTCTAAAAAAATGTCACATAAATACCGCTTCTCGACTCTTCCTAGTGCCCCTCGGCCACGGTGACCGAGAGGGTAAAGGCGCCGGATTCGAACGCGCGACCGCGGGCACGGATACGCGGTCGCGGGTTCGAATCCCCAAAAGGGAGCAAAAAATGCTCCCTCTGATTGCAACATTGCCCGGGGCTGAAAGACATGAAAAGCTCCGGGCGTAAAAAAAAGCGCCGTTGCAATCAGTTTTTACCTGTAAATGTTGAAAAAAGGAGGTGTACAGGATATATATATATATATATATATATATATATATATATATATATATATATATATATATATAAACACGAAAAAGGTTCTAATAGAAAAAAAATACTATAACGGGAATAGTAATAACGAAAATATAAGAGAAACAACAGTTACAACGAAACTACAGAAACTGCAACAAATGAAGGAAAAAAATGTGCTTATCCATATCGAAATGCAACAAACCCGCCCAAAGGGCAACACTGGATAGGACTCACTGCAGGAAACGACGAGAGAGAGAGAGGGAGAGAGAGAGAGAGAGAGAGAGAGAGAGAGAGAGAGAGAGAGAGAGAGAGAGAGAGAGAGAGAGAGAGAGAGAGAGAGAGAGAGAGACGATAAACTGACATCAAAGACGCTTACAAAAGAAGTCGCACATTCTCCTCAGGTCGTCTGCCTCTGCTGTCTCGATTCCTCGCGAAACGAAATGTTCTTCTCTTTGAAATACACCAGACAGACAAATAAACAGATGGAGGCAGAGATATTAATCAGTGGTTAATAGTTGTCGATGCAAAAGCACATCTGCGACATTTCTAAACAAAGTCTGAGTGGAATGAAAAGCGGCAACGCCGCATGTGACACGCGGTGCTCATTCCCTTTCATACTTCTTCTGACACAACAGACACCTACTCGTGGGATCAGTATCTGTGAGCGCATCAAATGTGTGAAACTCAAGTCAGTGAATCACTTTCATGGTTTCCATTGTGGCGGTATTTTTAACCATTTAATTTATTCCAGAAACACATATATACATTCACAAAGAAACACATTATTTTATTATTATACTTATTATTGCTGTCATTATTGTTATCATTATCATTATTATCATAATTGCTATAATTTTTATTAATATCATTACTGTTATTTTTATCATCATTATTATTATTCCTGCTACTACTATTACTCTTATTATTACTATTATCCTTATTATCGTTATCATTATCATGATTATCATTATTATCATTGTTATTACCATTATTATTATTATATATCATTGTTATTATTGTCGTTGTTGGTGGTGGTGTTGATATTATTATTATTATTATTAACATTATTATTATTATTATTGTTCTTGTTGTTATTATTATCATTATTATTATCATTATTATCATTATTATTATTGTTATTATTGTTATTATTTTTATTGGTGTTGTCGCTGTTGATTATTATCATTAATGGTGTTGTTATTCCTGTTATTGTTACAATGAACAATATTTTTTTATTATCAGTGTTATAATTATTATTATCATGATCCTTATCATTATAATTGTTATTACTATCCTTTTAATATTATTATCATTATCATTGTTAAAATCATCATCATTACCAATTTATCATCATTGTTTTTATTGATATTCTTATCATCATTATTATTATCATTATTATCATTATCATTAGTATTATCATTATCATTACCATTAGTATTATTATCATTATTATTCCATGATTATTATTATCATTATTATCATTATCATTAGTATTATCATTATCATTACCATTAGTATTATTATCATTATTATTCCATTATTATTATTATCATTATTATCATTATCATTAGTATTATCATTATCATTACCATTATTATTATTATCATTATTATTCCATTATTATTATTATCATTATTATCATTATCATCATTAACAGGAACAGGGGTTGCGGCCGCGGTCCCGTGCGGGCCGGGCTCTTCCCTCGCTCCTCCTCCTCCTCCTCCTCCTCCTCCTATTTTTACTCCTTTTACTCCTCCTCGTCCTCCTCGCCATTATCTTCATCATTTCCATTTTCATCCCCATCTATATCCTCATCCTCATTCTCCTCCTAGTGCTCCTTTCCTCCTTTTCTTCTTCCACCGCCACTCCTCCTCCTCCTCCTCCTCCTCGCCATTATCCTCATCATTTCCATTTTCATCCCCGTCTATATCCTCATCCTCATTCTCCTCCTAGTGCTCCTTTCCTCCTTTTCTTCTTCCACCGCCATCTCCTCCTCCTCCTCCTCTTCCTACTTCTCCCTTTCATCTCCCTCCTCCTTTCCTCGTTTTCATTCTCCTTCTCCCCTTCCTATTCACATTTCCTTCTTCTTCTTCCTCCTATTCTTCTTTCTTTACCGCCCCCTCTTCCTCCTCCTTTTCCTTTGTCTTATTCCGTCCATTTCTACTGGTGTTGTCAGTATTACCCGTATTAATGTCTATTATTCTTATCTATAATGAGAATCCTCGCAGTTGCAGTTATCTAATCCATTGTATCTCCATACTTTTATCTTTTTATTTCCCATCATCATCGTCATTGCTATTGACGAAGACAATCAGCACAGTAAAAAGCCAATTTGCCTGTTTTGTAATTGATCGCCGTGGTCGAGTGGATATAGCACTCGCCTCGCAACTTGGGGATTCTTGCAATTTCCAGGTCGCGGGTTCGAGTCACCACGACGACCCGTGTGTAACATGGCCGCCTGACATAAGGTCTAACATGACAACGGTCTAGGCGGGCATGTTACACATGTTTTATTGTTTATTCATTTATCTCTAATCACACACAGAAACACACTAATTATTTAATTATTGTTATTTGTTTATTGTTTAATATTTATTATCGTTTATTAATTTATCTCTAAGTACTCAAACAGAAACATTACTTATTTTGTTGTTATTATTATTATTGTATTATTAATATCATTATCATTCTTATAATAATTGCTCTCATTATTATTAACATTGTTATTATTGCTATTATCATTAATATCATCATTATCATTATTACTGCCACTGCTATTACTATTATTATTGATTATTTCTTTATTATTATTGACAGAGAAACAGACAGAATGGCTGTCAGATAAAGAAAAGGAGAGAAAAAAAGGAGAGGGGGATTACTATAAATAAAAATAGCTTCCACACTGCTTCTACGTCCTTGTGTTGCAGTGGTTAACACGACCGACTCCCCCGCGAGGCCCGGGTTCGATTCCCGGCACGGGAAAAGGCCTCCAATTTTATATCGTATTTCTTACATTACCTTGTTTTGGTTTCTACTTCGAAGTCGCTTACTCGTACAGATCAGTATTACTCGTAGCATAGAATTTAAATAGCATGAAAAGAGAACACTGAAATCAGTGGTAAGATGAGCATAGCCTGAGAAAGGTTCTGGATGCACTGCGAGTGTCTGTGTTTAAACGTGTGGTTCTGTGAGTCTCGAATGTTTTTGCTTTATACGTATTATGTTTGTTTTGCGCTTCTGTGAAGGGAATTTTGATAGGAGGCGTTAAATAGGATTACTACGACTATCATATCTGGTCCTGAAATATGGTAGGTCAGATAAGAAGGAAGGAAAAGTATCATAGTAACATTAGAGAATTTTAGGATGCTTGTTTGAAGCTTACAAACACACACACACACACACATATGTGTGTGTTGATAGATAGATAAATAGACACATGTAGCTAAAGAGAGAGATAGGGAGAGAAAGAAAGAGAGAGAGAGATACACATACTTATTTACATAAATATATATATATATATATATATATATATATATATATATATTCATTTATTTATATATAGAAATATATATATATATATATATATATATATATATATATATATATATATATATATATATATATATTCATTTATTTATATATAGAAATATTTATATGCATATATATATATATATATATATATATATATATATATATATATATATATATATATATATATATATATATATATATATATATATATATATATATATATATATATACATGAATGTAAATCTACAAATATATGCACACACACACACCACACACACACACACACACACACACGCGCGCGCGCGCGCATATATATATATATATATATATATATATATATATATATATATATATATATATATATATATATATATGATCTATTTTTATGTAATTTAATTGTGTTGGAAACAAAAGCATGTGTTGCCCAGCAGTGGTATCGGATTTAGCCTCAGTCAGTTCCCCAAACGTTTCAGGTGCGACCCTAGACGGTCTTGGCCTGGGTTAGCGACCCTTTATGTGTGAACATGTAACTTATTCAACCATTTCATGGAACTTATACTTACAGCTGAATAGTAGCTTTCGTTTATATATACTTTTATAAGTTGATATTCAGCTAAAGATTCGTTTATTCACCTTTTAAGACCCTCTGGCGACCCTCAGAAAATCTTGGTGACTCTTAATAAATTTAATAAGTTTCTACTTGTTTCACGTCTTTCCGCCAGGCATGGTATGCGTGCGTGCGTGCGTGCGTGTGTGTGTGTGTGTGTGTGTGTGTGTGTGTGTGTGTGTGTGTGTGTGTGTGTGTGTGTGTGTGTGTGTGTGTGTGTGTGTGACCTGAAATCCAGCTATGTTTATTTTTCTATTTGTCATCAGCGAAGTCTACGGTATAATAACGTGCATTTGGAACAATTCAGATTCACGAAGTGGGCAGTGAGGCAACTGCAACAAATTACAAAAAAGACCATTGTTTTATCATCAAAGAGAGAGAGAGAGTCCCTCGAGGTGAGTAAAAGTATTTCATAATGAAGGTCGCAGAGATGTAGGCCTACGGTAAACTGGTATGCACAACGTGGACAGTGAAACGTTGTTCCAACTGCAGCAAAAACCTCTTAGCCTTTTGCGGTAAATAATGGATTGTTCCAGCGATTGCCACAGACGCCGTTCTTGTTCCTGTTCTCACGGAAGGTGGAAAAGGAAGTGAGGCAGAGTGCACTGCAGCAAACGATGTGGTTCTCTTGCAGACGAGGCTCAGATGCTGAGCGATCAAGTGACGTGCGGGAGGGAGGATGTAGGAAGAACAAATAACACGGTATCATCAGTGATATCGGAAAGGTGTGTTATCGGCCAGGCAGTGTTCCATTTAGGTGTTTGGAAAACGGTAATCTTAAGATTCTAGGAAGAGAAAGGAAGTATTACTTAATGGTACAATAGAGGGAGGGATAGAGAAAGGGAGGTGGGCGAAAAACAACAATTAATAAAAGAAAGAACATTGTGGAATTTTGCGTAAGACGGTCTAACCAAGGGAGGTGTGGCACCTTCGGTGACGTCATCAAGACTCCCCGTGCTTCTCCCGAAATTCCGATTGGTTCTGTAGCGGTGGCACTGAAGAGGCGGATGTCGTTAATGCTGCTCCTAAGATTAACTTCGATCTGCTGAAGGAATGTCTTTGAAAAAAGAAGTATAAATCAAAGTTATTTAGCTCAACCAAGCAACGTGTTTCCGCGGGGCCGATGCTGCACCTTCCCACTTTACTTTCCTTCGGCAAATGCTTCCGTTATTCAGCAGACATGGGAAGATTTTTTGTCAGCTCTAGTTACGTCCATACTAATGCTTTGACAACTTGGAAACAGAGGCCTTTGTCAGGGTTTTAGAAAGATGCTTAACATGATAGTTAACCTGACAGACTTTCCTTATTTTATTATTTTAGAACGTGAAATAATAGTCATAGTAATGCCACGTCACGCATTTCATCTAAACGTTTCACAATTCTCTTCTCAGTTACACAAAGCAATCCAACTCCCATATGATACGTTCAAAGTAAAAGCTGACGAGACCCACACAGTCTCACAAGTAAGCACAGACACTCGCAGTTGCATCCAGAAACTATGTTAGTCGTCCCACTGATTTCAGTGTTTTCTTTTGAAGTTATTTATATTTCATGCTTCGGATAATACTAATCTACATGAGCAAGCAACTTGAAAATAGAAACCCAACCAACATAAGACATAATACAGTAAAAGAGTACATTTATTCCCGAGTCGAGAATCGAACCCGGGACTCGCGGCTGAGCCACGTATCCTACTCACTAGACCACATTGGCCTTAGTTATTAGAGAAAGTTGTGCTTACCATAATATTAGCCTGTGAGAGTGTAGGGGGGGGGGGTGCCATAATGTCTCCGCCATTGATCCTTATCGGAAAATGTCTTCTTTCGTTTGGCCATTTCATCGTCAAATTAGATGTGCTACATCCTGCAAAGCTATTTTGAGAGAGAACTGCGCTTCCAAATGCTCTTTCTGTTGCCATATTTCTTTTCCTCTTCGAGAAATAGAAGAAATTAGAAGTCTGCAGTTGGGAAATTCGAGGTCTGCAGCCATCAAAAAAGAACTTGTTTAATCTAAAGAAATCATATGCAATAATCTACAAACATTTAGTGGAAACAGAGTTGCTATTGTAAAATCGCCATTCCTCCCTTCTCTATTTCCTTCTGGTTCCTCTCGTCGTTCCCTTTCTGCCAACTTCGTAAATGGGTTAGCATCTATTGTGTTTTAACGTTCGTCAGAATAATCGATGAATTGCTAAATAGAGAGTATTAAAGCAACAATTTAACAAATCTTAACGGAGGAGGCACGTGACCCTCCCCCCTCCCCCCCCCGACTACTCAATTGGCTCTATATTAAAAATAAATCAAACAGTCGGTCGCTGCCGAGAGAATCAACGAGATTTACCATATTCCCCCAGATTCGTAATGCCCGAGGTTCTCAGCCATTTACCTGAGAAATTATTGTGTGAATTTTTCGTTTTTCTGTGTTCGTTTTTTACCTCCGTCAAGGAGGTTATGTTCTTGGTAGCGTTGATTACTTTGTTAGTTGGTTGGATAGCAGAGTAACTCAGAAAGCTATGAATTATTTTTACCAGAGGTGTGCCTAACCTAAATTTTGATGCCATTAAACCTTACTCTTAAAAGAAATGGCTTCAGAAGATCCAGGTTAATCTCGAGAGCAGCATCTACGACATCCGTCTCTACAGGGCCACCGATCGGAATTTCGGGAGAAGCACGGGGTCTTGATGACGTCACCGAAGGTGCCACACTTCCCTTGGTCTTACGCAAAATTCCAAATCGTTCTTTCTCCTGTTCATTCGCTCTCTTTTTATTTTTTGCTCTCACCTTTCTCTCTCTCCCTCCCTCTCCCTTCAGAAGAATAGAAAATATGACCTGAAATTATATTGTCACTTTTGTCTAGAGTCAAGGATACGCCCCCTCCCACCCCCACCTCACGGCTTAGCATAGAATTAAGCAATACTTCCTCTCTCTTCCTTAAATCCTGTGAGATTACCGTTTTCCAAACATCTAAATGGAACACTGCCTGGCCGATAACACACCTTACCGATATCACTGTGATAATACAGTGTTATTTATTCTTCCTACGTCCTCCCTCCCGCACCAGCCACTAGATCGCTCAGCATCTGAGCCTCGTCTGCAAGAGAACCACATCGTTTGCTGCAGTGCACTCTGCCTCACTTCCTTTTCCTCCTTCCGTGAGAACAGGAACAAGAACGGCGTCTGTGGCAATCGCTGGAACAATCCATCATTTACCGCAAATGGCTGAGAGGTTTCTGCCGCACTCGGAACAGCGTTGCACTGTCCCCGTTGTGCATACCAGTTTACCGTAGGCCTACTTCTCTGCGACCTTCATTATGAAATACTTTTACACACCTCGAAAGACTCTGCCGTGTTCTCTCTCTCTCTCTCTCTCTCTCTCTCTCTCTCTCTCTCTCTCTCTCTCTCTCTCTCTCTCTCTCTCTCTCTCACTCTCTCTCTTTGATGATAAACCAATGGTCTTTTTTGTAATTTGTTGCAGTTGCCTCACTGCCCACAGTCGGGCATATTTCGTGAATCTGAAGTGTTCCAAATGCACATTATTATACCGTAGACTTCGCTGATGACAAATAGAAAAATAAACAGCTGGATTTCAGGTCACACACACACACGAATCTATAGCTGAATATACCAGTAAAAGTTAATTTTTTCATTAACACTCGTTTATTGAAATTTAATGCTGGTAATATCAACTTATAAAGTATATATTAACGTAAGCTACTATACAGATGTAAGTATAAGTTCCATGAAAATGGTTGAATAAGTTACATGTTCACACATTTAGGGTCGCTCACCCAGGCCAAGACCGTCTAGGGTCGCACCTAAAACGTTTGGGGAACTGATTGAGGCTAAATCCGATACCACTGCTGGGCAACACATGCTTTTGTTTCCAACACAATTGAATTACATAGAAATAGATCATATATATATATATATATATATATATATATATATATATATAGTGTGTGTGTGTGTGTGTGTGTGTGTGTGTGTGTGTGTGTGTGTGTGTGCATATATTTGTAGATTTACATTCATGTATATATATACATATAAATATAAATATTTCTATATATAAAGGAATGAATATATATATTTATGTAAATATGTGTATCTCTCTCTCTCTTTCTTTCTCTCCCTATCTCACTCTTTAGCTACGTGTCTATTTATCTATCAACACACACACACATATGTGTGTGTGTGTGTTTGTAAGCTTCAAACAAGTATCCTAAAATTCTCTAATGTTACTATGATACTTTTCCTTCCTGACTGACCTACCATACTTCAGGACCAGATATGATAGTCGTAGTAATCCTATTTTACGCATCCTATCAAAATTCCCTTAACAGAAGCGCAAAACAAACATAATACGTATAAAACAAAATCCTTCGAGACCCACAGAACCACACGTTTAAACACAGACACTCGCAGTTGCATCCAGAACCTTTCTCAGGCTATGCTTATCTTACCATTGATTACCTCTGTTTTCTTTTCAAGCTATTTAAATTCTATGCTACGAGTAATACTGATCTGTACGAGTAAGCGACTTCGAAATAGAAACCAAAACAAGGTAATGTAAGAAATACGATATAAAATTGGAGGCCTTTACCCGTGCCGGGAATCGAACCCGGGCCTCGCGGGGGAGTCGGTCGTGTTAACCACTGCAACACAGGGACGTAGAAGCAGTGTGGAAGCTATTTTTATTTATAGTAATCCCCCTCTCCTTTTTTCTCTCCTTTTCTTTATCTGGCAGCCATTCTGTCTGTTTCTCTGTCAATAATAATAATAAAGAAATAATCAATAATAATCGTAATAGCAGTGGCAGTAATAATAATGATGATGATAATAATAATAATAGCAATAATTATAATAATAATAATAATGAGAGCAATTACGATAAGAATGATAATGATATTAATAATGGTAGCAATACTAATAACAAAATAAGTAATGTGTTTCTGTTTGAGTACTTAGAGATAAATTAATAAACGATGATAAATATTAAACCAAATAACAATAATAAAATAATTAGTGTTTCTGTGTGTGCTTAGAGAACAATGAATAAACAATAAAACGTGTGTAACATGCCCGCCTAGACCGTTGTCATGTTAGACCTTATGTCAGGCGGCCATGTTACACACGGGTCGTCGTGGTGACTCGAACCCGCGACCTGGAGATTGCAAGAATCCCCAAGTTGCGAGGCGAGTGCTGTATCCACTCGGCCACGGCGACCAATGACATGAAAGGCGAATTGGCTTTTTAAACTGCTGTTTGTCTTCGTCAATAGTAATGACGATGATGATGAGAAATAAAAAGATAAAAGTATGGAGATACGATGGATTAGATAATTGCAACTGCGAGGATTCTCATTATAGATAAGAATAATAGACATTAATACGGGTAATACTGACAACACCAGTGGAAATGGACGGAATAAGACAAAGGAGAAGGAGGAGGAAGAGGGCGGTAAAGAAAGAAGAGTAGGAGGAAGAAAATGTGAATAGGAAGGGAAGAAGGAGGATGAAAACGAGGAAAGGAGGAGGGAGATGAAAGGGAGGAGCAATAGGAAGAGGAGAAGGATATAGAAGAAGAGGAGGAGGAGGAGGAGATGGCGGTGGAAGAAGAAAAGGAGGAAAGGAGCACTAGGAGGAGAATGAGGATGAGGATATAGATGGGGATGAAAATGGAAATTATGAGGATAATGGCGAGGAGGAGGAGGAGGAGTAAAAGGAGGAGGAGGAGGAGGAGGAGCGAGGGAAGAGCCCGGCCCGCCCGGATAATAATAATAATGGAATAATAATGATAATAATACCAATGGTAATTATGATGATAATACTAATGGTGATGATAATAATGGTAATAATAATGATGATAAGAATATCAATAAAAACAATGATGATAAATTGGTAATGATGATGATTTTAACAATGATAATGATAATAATAATATTAAAAGGATAGTACTAACAATTATAATGATAAGGATCATGGTAATAATAATTATAACACTGATAATAAAAATAATAATATTGATTATAACACCATTAGTGATAATATTCAACAGCGACAACACCAATAAAAATAATAACAATAATAACAGTAATAATAATAATGGTAATAATGATAATAATAATGAAAATGACAATGGTAACAACAAGAACAATAATAATAATACTTATGTTAATGATAATAATAATAATAATAATAATAATAATAATAATAATAATAATAATAATATCAACACCACCACCAGCAACGACAATAATAACAATGCTATATAATAATAATAATAATAATAATAATGGTAATAACAATGATGATAATGATAATCATGATAATGATAACGATAATAAGGATATTAGTAATAATAAGAGTAATAGTAGTAGCAGGAATAATGATAATGATGATGATTATAATGATAATGATAATAACAGTAATGATAATAATAAAGATGATAGCAATTATGATAATAATGATAATGATAACAACAATAGCAAAAGCGATGATAATGATAACAATGATAGCAATAATGATGATAATAATAAAATAATTAGTGCTTCTTTTTTAATGTATATATATATATATATATATATATATATATATATATATATATATATATATATATATATATATATATATATATATATATATATATATATATATATATATATATATGAGTGGTTCTGTGTGAGTGCTTAAGCCAAAGTAAATGTTGAAATCCCCGAAACCCATCCAGGGAAGTGAGCTGATCGAGAAGTGTTGAAGGAGCTTGAGATAAGGAAGTACCTCTCCCTCCCTCCCTCTCTCTCTCTTTCTCTCTCTAACGAAGAAAATAAAAACGATAAAACGAGGATAAATAAATTTTGGAATAAATTATATGATTAAAAATACCGCCACAATGGAAACCATGAACTCAGTGATTCACTGACGAGTTTCACACATTTGATGCGCTCACAGATACTGATCCCACGAGTAGGTATCTGTTGTGTCAGAAGAAGTATGAAAGGGAATGAGCACCGCGTGTCACATGCGGCGTTGCCGCTTTTCATTCCACTCAGACTTTGTTTAGAAATGTCGCAGATGTGCTTTTGCATCGATAACTATTAACCACTGATTAATATCTCTGCCTCCATCTGTTTATTTGTCTGTCTGGTGTATTTCAAAGAGAAGAACATTTCGTTTCGCGAGGAATCGAGACAGCAGAGGCAGACGACCTGAGGAGAATGTGCGACTTCTTTTGTAAGCGTCTTTGATGTCAGTTTATCGTCTCTCTCTCTCTCTCTCTCTCTCTCTCTCTCTCTCTCTCTCTCTCTCTCTCTCTCTCTCTCTCTCTCTCTCTCTCTCTCTCTCTCTGTTGTCGTATCTTGCAGCGAGTCCTATTCAGTGTTGCCCTTTGGGCGGGTTTGTTGCATTTTGATATGGATAAACAGTTTTTCCCTGATTTGTTGCAGTTTCTGTAGTTTCATTGTAACTGTTTTATTTCTCTTATATTTACATTGTTACTATTCCCGTTATAGTATATTTTTTCTATTACAGCCTTTTTCGTGTTTATTAATATATATATATATATATATATATATATATATATATATATATATATATATATATATATATATATATATCTGTACACATCCTTTTTTCTTTTCTTTTTTTTACAGGTAAAAACTGATTGAAACGGCGCTATTCTTTTTACGCCCGGAGCTTTTCATGTGTTTCAGCCCCGGGCAATGTTGCAATCAGAGGGAGCAATTTCTTTTTTTTGCTCCCTTTTGGGGATTCGAACCCGCGACCGCGTATCCGTGCCCGCGGTCGAGCGTTCGAATCCGGCGCCTTTACCCTCTCGGCCACCGTGGCCGAGGGGCACTAGGAAGAGTCGAGAAGCGGTATTTATATGACCTTTTTTTTTTTTTTTTTTTTAGAGAGAGAGCGAGAGAGAAAGAGAGAATGTGTGTGTTTACTTACGTGTATCTGTGTGTGTGTATGAAAGAGAAAAAGTGTATGTGGGTGCGTATGCATGTCTTAGTGCCCCTCAGCCACGGTAACTGAGCGGGTTCGAATCCCCAAAAGGGAGCAAAAACAAACAAACAAACAAACAAAAAAGCTCCCTCTGACTGCAACATAGTCGACAGGAATTAGAAATGGAAAACAGTAACATGGGAGTTAATTTGCCAAAATGGGAGAGTTATTCTGGAACATAGGGTTAAGAAGAAAGTAAAGATTTTTATGAATATATAATGAAATATCTTGATTATTAAATTTAACTAATGAGGCCATATTGTGTTAGATGTATCTTTATTAACATCTAATGGAAATAGATAAGTTAGTTTGTTAGTGTACTAAAGCGACTTAGTGTTTCCTAAAGATAGCTCAGCGGAAGTCTGCAGCAGAGACGAGTCCTGCCGTTGTCCGACGGAGCGTAAGAGGGATTTTCGTCATTCAAGTATTTGATTTTGTTTCGATTAATTTTTTGCTTGGTGGTTGTTTGATGTAATAACAGAAATACGACTTAGTTTGTGCTTATTAAGATTAACTATTTGTTTACTCTTTTGAAATAATATTCATTTCATAGAGTATGTCTATTTGATTTTATTTGTTTTTATTGTGATCATTGTTCTTTTGTGTAATATCTAATTGATTTTTTAACTTGAAATAGATAATTAATTGCTTTCAGAATTATTTTGATTTGTTCGATAAGATAACGTAATTGTTCGATTCGATTTGTTCGATAAAGTAATTTTGAATGTTGTTGATTTTGTTTTGGTCAAGTTTCATGACTGATAATTATGTAACAGTGAGTCATAACTGTCTAGTTGTGTGTAAATTGTCAAGATGTGGGTGTATTCATGTGTGTGTACCTATGCGTGTGCGTGTGGGCCTTTTGCAACTTCGGTTAGGTCAATAAAAATTCCACCATTTTTCCTGTTTCATTGCAGGACGTCAGGTAAAGACCTCATTTTCTTTTATCTCACTTTCGCTTCCGCTAAAATAACTTATTTTGGAGAGAAATCTTTGCGAGGAGTCTTGTGTCAAACAGCAGTCGGGGAGAGAACATGGTCTGTCATCCGGTGGCTCGTCAGGCTCCTTGGCCGATGTAAGAATTGCGATAACGAAGTGACTTTAAACTGATCTAACTTGAGACGTGTCATTTATTTTCCGAATCCAAGTCCGATGCTCGAAGCACTCGGCCGCCACGCCCTCGATGGGTGGTGTCGCGGAAACTCTTAAATGTTGCCGAGAAACTTCCTCCGCTGTCGCCTCCAGATAGATAGATGGAAAGAGAGAGAGAGAGAGAGAGGAGAGGGGGGAGGGGGAGGTAAGAGAGAGAGAAAAAAAATATGATAATGATAACAATAATAATAATAAAGACAACATTGATGTTGATAATGATAACGATAATAAACAAAACTAATAATAATAACAATAATGATGACGATTATTAATTAATAATATTATTAATAACAATGGTAATAATGATCATAATAACTACAATCATAGCACTGATTAGAGATACCAAGAGTAACGTCTATGAAAATCACTATAGTAATTATCATAATAATGATATCAGTAATTATGATGGTAATGATAATAAAGGTAGTAGAATAGTAATGATAACTATAATATCAACAATAATGATAAAAATAATAATTATATTAATGATAGTAATGATTATTACAACGACAATAAGGATAGCTATAATGACACTTTTATAATGATCATTTTATACTTTATATTTGCTACCACAATTGTTTAGCTATTCATTTATTTATTTATTCGATTTTATTTTATTTACTGATTTCATTTATTGTTTTATTATTTTTTATTATCTTTTTTTGTTTTTTATTTTTTTTGCTACACCGCAATTTTTGTATTTTATGTCGCAGTTTTACAGCATGATTATATTTTTCTCCTTATTTTCTGTTTTTTAGTGCACTTTTTTGTATCTACACATTTTTTTTCATTCTTTCACACATGATTAGAAAACACACACACACACACACACACACACACACACACACACACACACACACACACACACACACACATATAGAAGGGGGAAAATAATTGCAACCCGGGTGTTTTCCATGTCTTTCCATGCACACGGAAGTAGAAAAAAACGTAAATAGGCGCCATAAATACATAGAAGGGGTAACGGACTGCAACCGAGGCAGCTTGTTCCTTGCCATTGTTTTCTTACTTCGTACTCTCTATACTTTGTTACTTGTTAACATCACTTTTCTTTTCTTTTCCCGTTTTACTATATCGCAATTTTTCTGTTTTATACCGCAAATTTCAACGCGTGTTTTTTTTTTTCTCTCTCTCTCTCACTTTCGCCGTATTTTGTTAGCTTTTTCTGTCTTCGTAATGTTAATCTCTCTCTCGCACTGTTTTCTCAATTCGCATTTTTGTCGCAGTTTTGATGCATTATCTACTTTCGCATTTTCTCATTCAACACGTTTCTTTATTTTCATTTCTGGTTTGTTAGCCCATTTTTTTTGTATTTTTTGTTTCACGCTTCTTTCTCTGTTTCACATATCGCATTTTCACGCATTTTCTAGTTTTTTTCTAACTCGCCTATATTTTCAATTTTTTTGACGTATATTTTACATAGGAGAGATATGGATCGTTTTGACGTCCTACACTGAAATAGGAAAGAATGGAATATTATTTGATCTATCCTGAGTTGCACATGGCCTACACGCACACTTACAAATACAAACAAATACATGCACATGTACATACATGGCAGGGGAAAAGTGACTACCACCGGCTTGTTTATTTTATTATTATCATTCTCTTCATAATTTTAAAACCTTATTTGTTTACGTAATTTTTCCTTTTTTATTTTACTTTTTTACGTGTTTTCTATTTGATATCGCGTTTAGATGCTTTTCCCCCTTTTCTTCGCTTCATTTAATTTTGTTTGCGCATTTTTCAGTATTCATTTCTCATTTTTCTCTCTGTCGCGCTGTTTTCGCACTTGGGACCTATTTTCTACTTTCGCTTTTTCTCATTTTCACGTTTCTATATTTTCACTTCGCTTTGTTTTTTTTGTAAGCGCAGTTTTCTGTATTTATTATGTACCTTTTTAATCTTTCACATTTATCATATTTTCACGCATTTTCTACTTTCACTTTCCCTCACTTTTTAAATTATAGGGTCGTTTCTTTTGTTTGTTTTAATTGCATTTTTGTTCGCATCTTCACACGTTTTTTTCTAGTTAGTGATCTGTTCCTTTTCCTTAATTTTCTTATTGTTTCTTCGCCTATTTTCGTTACCGTACCTGTTCGAATTTACATATTACACGCATATTTATTTACTCATTGATTTAAACATACAAGAAAGGTCATGGCATTTCACACTTTTTAATCTACACATGCATAATTACAAAATTCATTGGACTAAAAGTATATTTTACACAATAGGGAGACTGATTGTTCTGACTTACTACAATGACGCAGGAAAAATGTTATTTTCATTGACCTATCATGAGTTGCACACGGCCCGCAAGCACACACATAAGTACAATCACATTCACACATAAAAATACACATTAGTGAAAAACTGATTGCAACCCGGCGGGCGTCTCTTTTTGTGCCCGGGGCTTTTCATGTCTTTCAGCCCCGGGCGAGGTTGCAACCAGAGGGAGCACTTTTGGCTCCCTTTTGCAGATTCGAACTCGCGATCGCGGGTTTCGAATCTGGCGCCCTTACCCTCTCGGCCACGGCGACGAGGGGCAACAGGATTCGGTTAGGAGAGGCTTTTATCCAACATGTGCAACATATATGTGATAATGTATGCGCGCATGTGTATGTGTACGTGTGAGCGCGCGTGTGTATGTGTGTGGGCTTGTGAGCGCGCGCATGTATGTGTGTGCGTGTGAGTGCACGCGTGTGTGTGTGTGCGCGCGTGAGTGCACTCGTTTATGTGTGTGCGTGTGAGCGCGCGCGTGATACCTAGGATGATTATGGGACGACGGTGAAGCGACAATGATGGTGAAAATAATGGGTGATGAAGGTAATTTCTAGACCGTGGTTAAGCCCAGACTATGTTTGGACGCTCGGGTCGAAAATGTGAATGCATGAAACTTTCGGAATAGAAATTCAGATACTAACTAAAAGCATTCAAAAATAAATTAGAATATGATACAACTGAATTTATTTCGAGTCTATTTCGCAAATGTGTAAGATCTTATACCGAGCCATAATGAACCAAATGTCCAGTTGAGTGAATGAACAACCTTATTTTATTCGTTCCGTCACTCCTCTAACAAGAGACTTTTTGGAAATGATTTTACCTAATCTCTTCTATCTCCCAAATTATCATTCATTCTCTTCTTCCTTTGTTTACCCTAAGCTTTTCATTCGATTGTTTTCCGTCGTCCAAGCTTTCTCTCCTTTGTGGTGGAATCCGAACTCAGTGGCGGAGCTTTTCCTGCTGCCGTTGAGTTCATCCCTAATCAAGGTCTATTTCGAATCATCAGATCTAACTATGGTAGACAGTAATAAGAAAGCCGAATAAAGTAAAACAAGAAGAAAACATGGAAACGTCCGTAAACAGAACATCTTGGAAGACAGCGAAGACCACCTTGGCGAATCGATTTTTCTTTATCGACCAATCTCTCAGCGCCAAGTGCAGTGCCATAAAAGGGTAAGAGCTTTTAATGTTCTGATTTAATTACATCACCATTTGCTTCAGGAAGTTACGTCATTTAAGGATTATCATTAAAAAAAACTCGCTCGGGATCGAAGCGATATATATATATGTGTGTGTGTGTGTGTGTGTACATACACTAACACATATATTCTAGAAATGTATAAATATATGTTCGTTTAAATATTGTATTTATATATAAACATATTGATATACATATATATATGTATAATTATATACATATATATATATATATATATATATATATATATATATATATATATATATATATATATATATATATATATATATATATATATATATATATGTTTATACGTGTGTATGTATATATGCATATATGTATATATGTATATATTTACGAACACATGTTTTATAGAATTTTACATATCTAAAAAATATTGCATATCATTAGTTCTGTTTCCGAGCTTGCCTTTTTTCCTCGACTGTTATTTTTGTGATTTCCATTTTGCATTCACCAAATTGTGTTTAATCTGCTCAGGCTGTTTAGTGGCACTGGCGAGCCTTTTGTCCGAACCGCTTGAGGAGGTCATTGTTTCGGCACCATCGCTTCAGCTCACAATAAATAAATAAATAAATAAATAAAATAAGAAAGAAAAGCAAAAAGCAAACGGTGAGTGAAACAGCCGATCAGCTGACCATCTACTGCGAGACAAAAAAGCCACGATTATTGATCCATTTATAGCAATCAACGATGCACACCAAGGGAAAACATTGTTAATTCCAGGTTGGAATCCTGAAAACCGGTACCAAGGAAGCAGAGGAAGGACAGCGGAAATGGTAGAATGAGAAGCATAGAGAAATTAAGAGAGGAAGGGAGAGGGAGATATTTCAGGAGACGAGAGGGAGTAGCGAAGGAGAGAGATTCCACAGCCAATACTTAGGCATCTCTTGAAAGATTCTTGCCATTTTTATTATATAGGCAGTTATTTTAGTTTATATTTAGAGAGAGAGAAAGGGAGAGACGGGATGTGAGGAGAGAGAAAAAGAAAGTTAAAATAAAAGTGAGAGGATTTCAAGAGAAAAAAAAATGATATTCTACTCCGATAACACAGCGAAGACCTACATCAGTATACAACGCATTCCTCCACTGTCCACAGAATGGGCAGTCCGTCTCCCACGATAAGACTGCTCTCTCGCCTTTCGTGTGTTCAGCTCAAGGAAAAGGTCGACGCCGAGGCTGATCTCTGGCGTGCATCGGCCTCCAAGAATCGCAAATCCTTTTTGGAAACAGAGTGAAAGGGAAAAGGTTTCAGTATCTAGGAACTCCACCTCTTTTAACTTTATATTCCTGCCTTCAGTGTCGCTTTCGCCCTGTGTCCACGTAGCTGGGCGAATGAGGAAAGGTAAAGGAACAGTAATGATGAAAAAGAACGATTGTTTTGTTGAAAGAGGATAAAGAAAGAAAGAGATGGTGTATGCGCATGTTCATATATAATCACATACAATGTACATATAAACACATATATTTACAAATATGCATGTGTGTAAATACATATGTATGTAATTAATATGTGTGTGTGAGGAAAGTGAAGGTCCTAACATAATAATTATAGCATAAATCGATGATAGTAATGATCATGATGATAATGATAAAGGCAATAAGATAAGAATATGACACTAAAACTAATTAATAATGATTATGATAATGATAAACGATGATGACGGTGACGATGAGGAGGAGCGGGTGATGGTGAATGCGATGGTGATGATGCTAATAATGATGATGATAATGATTAAAACAACAATAATAGGATGTGACCGGGAAGACATCGATGTGATAATTCCTAGAAATAGTAATAACGATCGATGATAACAATAATGAGTGAAAATTATAACAATAACAACAATAGCAAGACGGCCACTCTGCCCACTGCACCGCCGCGCACAACGGAACGAGACGACCGGGCGCCACCCAGCGCCATGGCCATGACCTAACTGCTCATTCGCGAGTAAGTAGTGAGATTTCGCACGCACTCCCCGTGGGCATTCGGGACTCATGGAAAGAGATCAAACCCCAAATCAGATAACCTGAGGTGCATTCAAATGAAAGATGGAATAATGCACGGCCGCATTTTATATCATATATGATAATAATAATAATAAAAGTAATAATAATAATAATAGTAATAATGATAATAATAGTTGCAATAACAACAACAAAATAATTATAATCAACAACAAAAAATATTTATAACGATAACAGTAATAGTAGTAACAATGATAAAAACAGAAACAATAGCAATTTGCAAACTGCCTCGCATAAAACAAAATCTTGCATTAAAAACGAGAGAGAGAGAGAGAGAGAGAGAGAGAGAGAGAGAGAGAGAGAGAGAGAGAGAGAGAGAGAGAGAGAGAGAGATAAGAGAGAGAGAGACACACACACAGAGAGAGAGAGAGAGAGAGAGAGAGGAGAGAGAGAGAGAGACAGAGACAGAGAGAGAGAGAGAGAGAGAGAGAGAGAGAGAGAGAGAGAGAGAGAGAGAGAGAGAGATTCAAAAAGCAAAATGTAGGGTACGTCAAATGAGTCAAACATTCTGCAAAGCGAAATGATATATATCTCATTTTCTGAGAGACCTAGAAGAAAAGAGCAGCGAGAAGCAGGATCGAGAGAAAGGAGACAGAGAGAGGAGGAAAGAGAGGACTGTGAAAATTTTCTTAGAAACCTGCCTCTCCTTCCGACGGCCGAGTCTCCAACAGGTAGAGAAACAGACTTACAGGTAGGCAGAGCAAGAGAGAAAGAAAGAGAGATAGTGAGAGAGAGAGAGAGAGAGAGAGAGAGAGAGAGAGAGAGAGAGAGAGAGAGAGAGAGAGAGAGAGAGAGAGAGAGAGAGAGATCAAATTATTAATGTTTAATGTTTGAAACAAATAAATGTGCTAGGCATCAAAGGCCATACAGCACTACGATGAGGTATTGTGTTGGAAAGGCTAAAGAGATTAACGATGAGGATAAAATGTGTTAGATGTCAAAGATTAGAAGGCGTTATAGGATGGTATGGTAGTTAAAAGGGAAAAGAAGAGAGTAAGTGAACGAGAGTAGATATTAGTAGAAAGAGAAATTATGATCTCCCAAAGGAAAGATAAAATAACTGCGTTCCATCCTTGGTTTGCATT
>NC_091559.1:9953432-9961095 GCF_042767895.1 Penaeus vannamei | reverse complement strand
TTCTTCTTCTTCTTCTTCTTCTTCTTCTTCTTCTTCTTCTTCTTCCCGCCGTGGAATCCCAGTAAAACCACAAGATCTTTTAATATCCAATATATAAAATACAGCATATAGTTTCAAAACTAAGTGCTGTTGAAGAAGTAAAGCACTAGAAGCCAAGAGGGTAAATCGAAAAGAATATGCATTAGAGTTGAACACTCGGGTAAAATACACATTTAGTATGTAAGCTTGGCTGTGCGTGCACACAGATACATGATATGTATGTATCCATCCGAGTATGTATTTTATGTATGTATAATATAATATGATAAAATTTATATAGGAAGAGCAGTGTATTTATTCTTAAAATCATAGGTAAACACACACACACACACACACACACACACACACACACACACACACACACACACACACACACACACACACACACATATATATCTATATCTATATATATATCTATATCTATCTATCTATCTATCTATCTATCTATCTATCTATCTATCTATCTATATATATATATATATATATATATATATATATATATATATATATATATATATATATATATATATATATATATATATATATATATATATATATATATATATATATATATGAATATATATACATGTATCCATAAACATGTATATATGCATATATACACAAACACACATATAAAAACACACACACACATATATAGGAGCACATATTATATATATATATATATATATATATATATATATATATATATATATATATATGTGTGTGTGTGTGTGTGTGTGTGTGTGTGTGTGTGTGTGTGTGTGTGTGTGTGTGTGTGTGTTTATTTACACTATAAATCTTTGAAAATGTGGATACACATCTGCCCATCTCGATCCTTGAGTTGGGCAGTGTTGAGACGTCTTCGGTAATAAAAGGAAAAGAATATACAAGAAACAAAAAGAGAAAAGGGAAATTTCTTTAAATGCGAACCAAGGATGGAACGCAGTTGTTTTATTTTTTCTTTAGGAGATCATAAAACCTCCTTCTACTAATCTCTACTCTAGTTCACTTACTTTCTCCTTTTCCCTTTTAACTACCATACTATCCTACAACGCTTTCTAATCTTTGACATCTAACACATTCTATCCTCATCTTTACCTCTTTAGCCTTTCCAACGCAATACCTCATCGTAGTGCTGTATGACCTTTGATGCCTAGCACATTTATATGTTTCAAACACTAAACATTAACAAATTGATCTCTCTCTCTCTCTCTCTCTCTCTCTCTCTCTCTCTCTCTCTCTCTCTCTCTCTCTCTCTCTCTCTCTCTCTCTCTCTCTCTCTCTCTCTCTCTCACTCTCTCTCACTCTCTCTCTCTCTCTCTCTCTCTTTTTCTTTCTCTCTTGCTCTGCCTACCTGTAAGTCTGTTTCTCTACCTGTTGGAAGACTCGGGCGTCGGAAGGAGAGGCAGGTTTCTAAGAAAATTTTCACACTCCTCTCTTTCCTCCTCTCTCTGTCTCCTTTCTCGCGATCCTGCTTCTCGCTGCTCTTTTCTTCTAGGTCTCTCAGAAAATGAGATATATATCATTTCGCTTTGCAGAATGTTTGACTCATTTGACGTATCCTACATTTTGCTTTTTGAATTTCTCTCTCTCTCTCTCTCTCTCTCTCTCTCTCTCTCTCTCTCTCTCTCTCTCTCTCTCTCTCTCTCTCTCTCTCTCTCTCTCTCTCTCTCTCTCTCTCTCTCTCTCTCTCTCTCTCTCTCTCTCTCTCTCTCTCGTTTTTAATGCAAGATTTTTTTTTTATGCGAGGCAGTTTGCAAATTGCTATTGTTTCTGTTTTTATCATTGTTACTACTATTACTGTTATCGTTATAAATATTTTTTGTTGTTGATTATAATTATTTTGTTGTTGTTATTGCAACTATTATTATCATTATTACTATTATTATTATTATTATTTTCATTACTATTATTATCATATATGATATAAAATGCGGCCGTGCATTATTCCATCTTTCATTTGAATGCACCTCAGGTTATCTGACTTGGGGTTTGATCTCTTTCCATGAGTCCCGAATGCCCACGGGGAGTGAGTGCAAAATCTCACTCTACTTACTCGCGAATGAGCAGTTGGGTCATGGCCATGGCGCTGGGTGGCGCCCGGTTGTCTCGTTCCGTTGTGCGCGGTGGTGCAGTGGGCAGAGTGGCCGTCTTGCTATTGTTATTATTGTTATAATTTTCACTCATTATTGTTATCATCGATCGTTATTACTATTTCTAGGAATTATCACATCAATGTCTTCCCGGTCACATCCTATTATTGTCGTTTTAATCATTATCATCATCATTATTAGCATCATCACCATCGCATTCACCATCACCCGCTCCTCCTCATCGTCAACGTCATCATCGTTTATCATTATCATAATCATTATTAATTAGTTTTAGTGTCATATTCTTATCTTATTGCCTTTATCATTATCATCATGATCATTACAATCATCGATTTATGCTATAATTATTATGTTAGGACCTTCACTTTCCTCACACACATATTAATTACATACATATGTATTTACACACATGTATATTTGTAAATATATGTGTTTATATGTACATTGTATGTGATTATATATGAACATGCGCATACACCATCTCTTTCTTTCTTTATCCTTTCAACAAAACAATCGTTCTTTTTCATCATCTATATCATTCTCTCTCTCTCTTATTAACCAGAATTAACCAGGTGTAGTGATTACCACGTGCGCTTCACAGGCGGAGGGTCATCGGTTCGGTTCCGAGCGGAAATAGTATATCGGATTTTGAAGAATTTTTATAATAGTTCGAGATACAGCCAAAGCAATTGCGTAATACTGCTGCATTTTTGCTTTTTGTATTAATTATTGCAACTGAATGAGTGGCCGAGATACTGAACATATCATTACTGTTCCTTTACCTTTCTTTATTCGCCCCGCTACATGGACACAGGGCGAAAGCGACACTGAATGCAGAAATATAAAGTTAAAAGAGGGTGGAGTTCCTTGATAATACTGAAGCTTATTCCCTTTCACTCTGTTTCCAAAAAGGATTTGCGATTCTTGGAGGCCGATGCGCGCCAGAGATCAGCCTCGGCGTCGACCTTTTCCGTTGAACTGAACACACGAAAGGCGAGAGAGCAGTCTTATCATGGGAGACGGACTGCTCATTCCGTGGACAGTGGAGGAATGCGTTATATACTGATGTAGGTCTTCGCTGTGTTATCGGAGTAGAAAATTATTTTTTCTTTCTCTTGAAATCCTCTCACTTTTACTTTCACTTTCTTTTTCTCTCTCCTCTCATCCCGTCTCTCCCTTTCTCTCTCTCTAAATATAAACTAAAATAACTGCCTATATAATAAAAATGGCAAGAATTTTTCAAGAGATGCCTAAGTACTGGCTGTGGAATCTCTTTCCTTCGCCCCTTTATCCACTCCCTCCCGTCTCCTGAAACATCTCCCTCTCCCTTCCTCTCTTAATTTCTCTATGCTTCTCATTCTACCATTTCCGCTGTCCTTCCTCTGCTTCCTTGGTACCGGTTTTCAGGATTCCAACCTGGAATCAACAATGTTTTCCCTTGGTGTGCATCGTTGATTGCTATAAATGGATCAATAATCGTGGCTTTTTGGTCCCGCAGTAGATGGTCAGCTGATCGGCTGTTTCACTCACCGTTGTTGATTTTTTTCTTTTGTTTATTTATTTATTTATTGGGAGCTGAAGCGATGGTGCCGAAACAATGACCCTCCTCAAGCGGTTCGGACATATATATATATATATATATATATATATATATATATATATATATATATATATATATATATATACATATATATATATATATAATTATAAACATATACATACATATATGCATATCAATATGTTTATATATATACATATGTATATATATACGAACATATATTTATGCATTTCTAGAATATGTTGTGTTCGTGTATGTACACACACACACACACACACACACACACACACACACACACACACACACACACACACACACACACACACACACATACACACACACACACACACACACACACACACACACATATATATATATATATATATATATATATATATATATATATATATATATATATATATATATATATATATATATCGCTTCGATCCCGAGCGTCTTTTTTCAAGGATAATCCTTAAGTGGCGTATCTTCCAGAAACAAATGGTGATGTAACTAACTCAGAACATTAAAATCTCTTACCCTTTTATAGCACTGAGAGAGACGTTTCCATGTTTTCTTCTTGTTATACTTTATTCGGCTTTCTTATTCTTGTCTACCGCAGTTGGATCTGATGATTCGAAACAGACCTTGATTAGGGATGAACTCAACGGCAGCACGAAAAGCTCCGCCACTGAGTTCGGATTCCACCACAAAGGAGAGAAAGCAAGGACGACGGAAACAATCGAATGAAAAGCGTAGGGTAAACATAGGGAGAAGAGAATGGATGATAATTAGTGAGATAGAAGAGATTAGTTAAAAGGGTGATGGGAAATAAGAAAGATTATCAGGTCCATTGTTTAGTCATCTTATGTAATCTTGTTATCTTTTTTCTTTCAAACTGCGGGGAGATACACACACACACACACAGTGAAAGTAAAAATGAGAAAAGTTCAAGGAAACGAGACAATAATTTTCGATTCCGATGATATAGCATCAAAATATGCATGGCGATATGATTCATTCCTCCGCCGCCCACATGATAAGACTGCTCTCTCGCCTTCCCGTGAATTCAGTATCAACGGAAAAGGTCCACGCCGAGGCTGATCTGGTAAATTCTGAATATATACGAAATTATTAAGTCCTAAGTGATAAAAGACAAATCCTCCATGATTATTTCTCGATGACTGGCGACAGAAGCGCGGGAAAAATATTGATGTCAAATTCATATTTACATTCCTACGAGGAGACAGACAAGCTAACATCTAACAAATGCGATAATCATTTCCAAAAAGTCTCTTGTTACAACGTGCAGGAGTAGGCTTATGTAATTTAGAATGCTTTTAGTTAGTATCTGACTATTTTGAATATTTCACGCATTCACATTTTCACCATCATTGTCACATCACCATCGTCCCATAATCATCCTGGGCACCACGCGCGCCCACACACACACACATACACGCACGCGCTCACAGCCATACACACACGCTCACACATTATCACATATATGTTGCACATGTTGCATAAAAGCCTTTCCCAACCCATTATTGTTGCCCCTTGTCACCGTGGCCGAGAGGGTAAGGGCGCCAGATTCGAAACCCGCGATCGCGAGTTCGAATCTGCGAAAGGGAGCCAAAAGTGCTCCCTCTGGTTGCAACCTCGCCCGGGGCTGAAAGACATGGAAAGCCCCGGGCACGATAATTACAAGACGCCCGCCGGTTGCAGTCAGTTTTCCCTATTTTTATGTGTGTATGTGTTTGTACTTATGTGTGTTTTTGTGGGCCATGTAGCAACTCGTACCGTTAATAATAATTACGTTTTTTCAGTGTAGGACGGCAATAGAAGACATATTTCTATGTAAAATATACGTGTCCCAATGTAATTGCATATGTGGACATTCATGTATGTGTAAATAGCTATATAAATTTGTGCGTGAAATGTAAAATCAAACAGGAAAGCTAAAGGAAATAAGCGAAGAAACACTAACAATATTGAAGAGGAACTAGAAAAATAAAGTAAGGTGTGCGAATGACAAAGAGGGAAAGTCGAAAATGCGTCAAAAGTGCGATAAAAATTCGGATAAGGAAAATTAAGAGAAGCGTCTCAATAATTAGAAAATAAAGACCAGTGAGAAAAAATCTAGAATGGAAAATGCGTCAGAAGGCGATAAATATGCCAAAGAAAGAAAAAATGCTAAATAAACAATACAGACAATGAAACAAAGAAAGTGGAAAATTAAGAAACATGAAAGTGAGAGAAAGCAAGAGTGGGAAATGCGTCGAAATTGCGATAAAAATGCGAATTAAGCGATAATAATTCGAACAAGAAAAATGAAGAAGAAATACGATAAGAATGAAATAAAGATATGAATGAAATAAAGGAAACGTGAAAATGAGAGAACAGTGCGAGAGAAAGATTAACATTGCAAAATAAGTACACAAGAGTTGGCTAACAAAACAAAATAAGGCGATGAAAAAAAGCATCTACAAATGCGATATACTGAAACATGAAAAAAAGGAGAAATGACGATAACAAATAAGAAAGTTTAAAAAGTGCTAAGTAAGAACATAATAACAATAATTGTTGCAATCCGTTTTCCCCCGATATGCATTTATTTGTGTATATGTACTTGTTTTGCATGTGTGCGTGTGGGCCATGTGCAACTCATGAAAGGTCAGTCAAAATTCCAGTAAAAAACAACAATCTGTTTCGTTCGGCTTTCACTAAAAGAGAAATTTTGGCGAGAAATATTTGCGAGATTATTGTTTAAACAGCTGTCGAGTATAACCTTAAGCACTCAGAGAGCGCATATCTGCGCGATAAGAATTCAAACAAGAAGAATGAAGAGAAACGACCCTATAAATAAAGTGAGAAAAGTGAAAAAAAAAAAAAAAACATATGGAACCAATGATCTATATCAAGGCGTCCCAATTATTTCCTTCCGTGTTTGAAAATCAGGCTGCCAATCTTATACAACATTTCTTATTATCATGCTAGTGCTCATTACCATCACCACCCATTATCATCACCATCATCATCGCATCATCGCCATATAACCACCATCGGTATCGTATCATCACGCACATACACACCAACACATAGACACACACATACACATACACACGCACACACATGATGCATAAAGGCCTCTCCCAATCCATTCCTGCTGCCCGCTTTATATGTGTGTGTGTGTGTTTGTACTTACGTGTGTGCGTGTGTGTCATGTATAACTCATGATGGGTCAATAACAATTCCGCCATTTCCCCTATTTCAGTGCAGGACGTCAAAACAATCACATTTCCATGCGCAAAACATACACATTTCAAGTACTTGTGTAATTGTCTAAGCGCACATTGGTATGTCTGTGAAATTCTGCGTCCATCCAAGTACGGGAATATCATTGTGGAAATAAATATGTCTGGTATAGAAATTCGAGCAGGTAAGGCAACGGAAACAAGCGAAGAAACAAGAAAGAGGAAGAGCAAACCAATAATTGAAAAATAAAGAAACGAGAATAACAAAAAGAGAAGGAAGAAAATGCGTCAAAATTGCGATAATTATTCGAACAATGAGAAATAAATAAAGGAAACGTGAAAGAGTAATACTGAAAAAACGAAAGAAAAAATGAAGTGTTATAAAGATGTGAATTAAATAAAACGATGTGAAAGACGAAGAAAAATATGGAAATTATCAATAAAAAAGGTGTGCAAACCAAACTGAAAATTAGATATGTAAAACTGCGGTTTCAAAAAGATAAATTGCGATGTAACAAAAAAGAAAAAGAAAAAAAGAGAGAAATGACGGTAGTAAATAAGAAAGTAAAAAAATAACATTTTATAATCATCATCATTGTTATAATAATAATCATTGTTATTACAACTATTATTATCATTATTTTTTCTTGTTATTAGTATCATTATTATTACTACTACTACTATTATTATTATAGCAT
>NC_091559.1:9933432-9948432 GCF_042767895.1 Penaeus vannamei | reverse complement strand
TTATTATTGTCATCATCATTATAGTTAACTTCACCATTATCCTCATCGTTATTAACATCATCATCATTATCATTATCATTATCATCATTTCATTATGATTTCTTGTTAACTTCATACATTCCTCTTTCCCCGTTTCCCCATTTTCTCTCTAATTTCCTGCCTTGACCGATAATCTCTGAATTCTCGTTTCCTTTTCCTTTTCCATTTCACATAGGCCTATGCTGTATAACTGTTTTGTCTTGTTTTCTTCGTTATTTCCCCCTCCTTCTCTCTGAGTATTAATTCCTGGCTATAAACAGCTTCTCGTAATTTCTTTCCCCAATCAGCCGCGATCATATAACATTCAAATCTCACAATAAAACAAAAATACCGCCTCCCCGCAGGTAAGAATCAAAGGCGTAAGAAACTATGATAGAAACAACAAAGTTGAATGCGCAAATAATGAAAGAGGAAAAGAAAAGACAAAGAAGAAATATGAAAAGAAAGTAACAAGGTTACATAAAATGCCTGTATGAAAATAATGAAAATAATGATAATTATAATAGTAATGATGAAAATAATGCCAATGATAATCATAATAATGAGGATAAAGATGATAATGAAGAAATTAATGATGATACTAATAACAACGATAGTAGTAATGATAATGATGAAATAATACTGATAAAAAGGATAGTAATAATAATGATAATGATGATATTCACAAGGATACTGATACTGATAATGAAAATGATTATGATAATGACAATAATAGCAACAATGAAAACAGTAATAATAGAGATAATAATGATAATAGAAATAATAATAACAATGGCTATGATAAAGATAATAATGTTGATAATGATAATGATAATTATATCTAATGGGGATAGAAATAATTGGCATTCATAATGATCCTACTAATAGAAACAATAGTAATAGTAACAACAGAATCATATTCAGAAAATTGAAAATGAAAAAATAAGGATCATAAAACAATAAACATGATGCTAAGGGCAGAGAATCTAAAGAATAATGATTATGATGATTTCTGCTTTATAAGTCCATCTTTCCCATATCACTTTAAGTTAGCAGGGTGGCGCAGTGGAAGCGCGCCGGGCTCATAACCCGGAGGACCGTGGATCGAAACTCTGCGTTTTATATTGATTTTTTTCTTTAATAATATACTGTTAATCAATCACTGATAAGGCTAAAAGATGGAACAAACTAGATAAAAAGATGTATAGATATTTTAGAGAACGGAAAGATAGAAAGAAAAATAGAGCAACTGACATATGATAATAATTATCATAATAACAATAATGATAATGATATTAAAAGCAATGATATCAATTATGATAATAATAATGATAACGATAATAATGGTAGAAATAATCATGAAAATGATGATAATAATAATGATAATAATAGTAATAATGATAATGATAATGATAGTAATATTAATGATAATAAAAACAACAATGACCATGATGATGGTAATAATAATAACAACGACGAAAATTATAATAATTATGATAATAATGA
Source organism: Penaeus vannamei (assembly GCF_042767895.1). Taxonomy (NCBI): domain Eukaryota; kingdom Metazoa; phylum Arthropoda; class Malacostraca; order Decapoda; family Penaeidae; genus Penaeus; species Penaeus vannamei. Next base: position 9,946,908 of record NC_091559.1, on the reverse strand, counting down.
TGTTAATGGCAAAAAAAGGATAAAAATGATAATAGTAAAATGGGAAAGGTTAAGGGTCTACCCCTTTCCCATTTCACTAATCCCTGCTCTACTGCATTTGCTTCCCTCTTTTCCCTTCCCCCTACCATGCTTTCCTATAACACACTCCAATCTTTGACATCTAACTCCCCCCCCTCCCCCCCCAACCCTCTTCCCGGATGCTTCTCCTATTTTTCAAACATCATTCTCTCTTTTCCCTGAACATTGCTCCTATTCCTTCCCCAGCGACATACACTGTACTTCACTCAATCGCCCTACCCCTTAACCCTCCCCTTGCTACTAATCTTTGCTCTGCTTCACTTATTTTCTTCTTTTCACTTTTCATTACCATACTATCCTATAACGCTCTCTAGTTTCTGACATTTAACACATTTTATCGTAATCTTTAACTCCTCTTCAGCATTTCCGGCACAACACTTTAACATGGCGTTGTATGACCTTTGATGTCAAGCACATTCATTTGTTTCAAGCCTTAACCTGATTTTTTTTTTTTTTTTTTTTTTGAACGATAAAAACATTAGGAGTTATTTTATACAAGAAACATGATTTTTCCTTTTTTAACATAATCATCTCTTTGTAAAGAAAGCTGAACATAAAAAATAACACAAAAAAATGCAGTTAGAACAGATTGACCTGAGAGGAAAAAATGTTTTTTAATCACCAACTCGAGTACAACCTTGTGATGTTTGTCATCCTTAGTACATATCTCAATGTAGTCTTTTTATAGAAATGTATTCATATAGCTCGAATCAGTTTGAAATACTTGATTTTGTTTTGGTTTGCGAAGGGCGCTAGGGGAGGGGGAGGGGGGGAGGGGGAGGGGGAGGAGGGGGAGGGGGAGGGGGAGGAGGGGGAGGAGGGGGAGGGGGAGGGGGAGGGGGGCAGACCGCATGGCTTCGATTTCTACCGTAATGTCCTCAGATGAAAAGATGTCAGTGCCATGTATATATTTCATTACAAAACATCTGTCCTCTGCATGGATGGAATGGATTGAATTGTATTGCAACTGGAAAAAATAGGAAATGTATCACAATGGCAATTGGCAACAAACTTAGAAGCTTGAAATTAATCAATAATAACAGTCTTCCAGTAAAAGATACAGATATTCTCATGCATGCATTCCTCTCTCTCTCTCTCTCCCTTATATATCTATATCTATATCTATATATCTATCTATCTATCTATATATATATATACATACATATATATATACATACATATAAATATAAATATTTATGTATATATATATGTATACATATATACATATATATATATATACATATACACACACACACACACACACACACACACACACACACACACACACACACACATATATATGTATATATATATATATATATATATATATATATATATATATATATATATATATATATATATATATATATATATATATATATATATATATATATATATATATGTATATATATTTGTGTGTGTGTGTACATACGCTTAGAACCGAGACACACAGAGGGAAGGAATTAATTGAAGGGAGGAAGAGGAAAGGGGAAAGAGAAAGAGAGGGGGTGGGAGGGACGAGATAGATCAATAGAGAAAGAGAGACAAAGATAAAGTGAGATAATATCGTCAGGATATTCAGCTTCTTATTAATAATTTCTGTTCACAAATGGGCTTGCGTTGGCCAAAGGGAATTAAGTGTTAATGGAATAACAGATTCTCTTTGTGCCTCTTTTCCGTATTTTTTCCAGTTCCTTTTTGTGTTCCTTGATCGGAGTAATAATATGAGACTTCGGCAATGATTAAGGAAACAATGAACCGTTCGACTTAGACCTATAAATATGGCCTCCAAAATGGGAATTAAGATTTCAAAACCTTTTTTCTCTCTATCCCCACTGCAGAGCGGCATCTCTCCTTTTGAATCTATCCCAATTCATCCTCTGTGCTCCCTCGGTCAGTAATGGCGTGCCAAGTTCTGTCGTGATAAGATCTAAACGCTTGGAATTGAATGTCTTTGGCTTCCTATTTCTATGTATTTGCTAATGGCTTTATTTCACACCAGCTGCCTACCTTTGTTGGTAAACAAATTAAGGAGCAATAATTCCGTAACAATTAGGCGAGAGAGGTGCTGTCAGTCCCCACATGGGAAAAGAATTCAATATCGAAATTCTTGAGACCTTTTCGTATGGAATATAAATTATATGACAGAATCACACAAACACATTAATATGTCAGTGATTATGGCTAACAGTTAAAGCTTAAAATGAATGATTATGCTAAACATTAAGTAACACTGAAGGTGTTAATGACATGAATAGTAAACAAACACAATAAGAAACGAAATCAAGAAATTATTATTCGGGAAAAAGTGTTACATTGTGTAATGTAAAAAAAATGCACTAATTTATATGCATTTAACTTGAGCAGTATATCATGTTTATTCTTTGAAATTCATGCTATGAGTTTAAATTGTTTAGTACTGTCAAAATTAAATACGGTGCGGATAATCGATACAAGCGCAATCTGTGTAGGATATATATTGTAATTTACTGCGTACTCTATATAATCATCTTTGTTTTTCTTATTTAAAAAATCATTTGAGATAACAGTTTACTTCTCTTTCTCTAACTGCTCTTTCTTCCATGCTTTCCCTTGCCTCTGACTCATCTTTTGTTCCTCTTTCCTTTCCAATTCTCCTCCTCTTCTTCTTAACGGCGAAAGGAAATATCAAAGTCATTCCTCAGGTGAGATCCTTGGGATAAGCAGCGGTAAGCTATTCTTGGAAACAGTGTATCTGGAAAGGTAATGAACCTCAGAGCTCTTTCAGAAGGATATGAAGTCCTCGCGAGTGCCAGAGGGATTGCCAATGTCCGTGAAGGCGCTTGTGACACATGCTGATTCTGTGAGATAACCGTCTTCCTTTGTTCTTAATCAAGGTGCGGAAATAAGCACATCACGAAAGTCTTATCGTACTGTCAGCTTATAAGGAGGTTGGCGATCTTACTGCGGCTAAAACAGAATGCATATAACCGTGTGTTATTCTTATCTAGGATAATTAGTATAAACACACACACACACACACACACACACACACACACACACACACACACACACACACACACTACTTCACTATAATGCTATATGACGTTTGATGTCCAGCGCATTTTATTTGTTCCAACCATTGCCCATTTATATTCATGTTCAAAGATACAAATGAACGAAGAGAAGGGAGCGAAGGAAATAAAAAGGGGAAAAGGGGACGCAGTTGGACAAACATGCAAGAAAATGAGTGATATACATATATATGTATGTGTGTACACGCACAGTATATATATATATATATATATATATATATATATATATATATATATATATATATATATATATATATATATATATATATATATATATATATATACACACACACATGAATATATATGCATACATACGTATATATCTATTATATATATATATATATATATATATATATATATATATATATATATATATATATATATGTGTGTGTGTGTGTGTGTGTGTGTGTGTATGTGTGTGTGTGTGTGTGTGTGTGTGTGTCTCTCTCTCTCTCTCTCCCTCTCTCTCTCTCTCTCTCTCTCTCTCTCTCTCTCTCTCTCTCTCTCTCTCTACATATATATATATATATATATATATATATATATATATATATATATATATATATATATGTGTGTGTGTGTGTGTGTGTGTGTGTGTGTGTGTGTGTGTGTGTGTGTGTGTGTGTGTGTGTACATATATGTAATTCATCTTCCCTGGAATTGAAAGTTTCCCCATAACCCGTTTCATACGGATTGTAGCATAAGCACATTACTTTGTTAAATAAATAATTCTTCTGATAATTTACTGAAATGCAAAAAAATAAATATCTGATTCATTCTCATGACCTGGCAATGCAGTGCGTCATGAAGGACTTGCTGAGAAGAACAGAAATTGTGTTTGTGATTGACGTTAGTCGCTTAAAAATAATACATATTACAAGTTAGAACAGAAGAAGCGAGTAGACTTCTATTAACATCATTCTACAAAAAAAATATATATATATAATTTGAATTAGACTCAGAAAAAGAAAAAAATGGCAACTTGTGTTAGTTACCCGAAATGTATGAATATTATGAAATTGAATGAGGTGAAGTATTCAGTCTTTTTAAATATATATGGTATACCCATTATCTTTTCATTACCATGTTTATTGAAGTAATTCTGGTTCGAAAACTTAAAATTTGGTTCTTATAAGAATACAATTACTTTTAAGAGAAAAATTCAGTCACCTTTGCACCTTGTATAATCACGTCTCCCTAGATTGTATTGTTTTCCTTTTGCTTTTCATCAACCCATCCCCGTCCCTCGCTCGTTGCCGAGGGGTGCGGGAGGCTTCGGTCCACCTTTTAAGGCGTGTGAGCCATGGACGGCCTCCGTGAGCCTTGGCAGTATTGAGGATTCTACCCTTATTAGGGGCATGGAGGCTTTGCCTCTTCAACTCGCCTCTCCTTTGACCACGGGGTCAACACCCCCTCCTCAATGTTTGCTCTCAACGCTATTCTTTCCGAGTCATTCACTCAAGTCATTACTCATCCGTCAGAATACACCCCATTCTCTCTCCCAAAATTCTCCACTCCATCCCTTACTGTACAGTCTTCTTCACTGTTATTGTTTATTACTACACTTCATCCTTATTGTCCTCCTGCCCATAGCACTATCTCACTCCACGACACCCCATCTTCCTCCCACCCTAATCCTTCTTCTGTTTTCACCTCTGCAAACTTTCTAAGTACGTTTTAGCCCAGCCAAATTGGGTCGGCTCTTTGTGATTCCCTCACAGTGTTCACGGGCCAAAAGCGCAACGTGACGCAGACCCATCCAGCGCAGCACACTCGCCAGGGCCACACGACACTCACTCGCGAGGTGTCTCAGCGACTTCCTTATCACGTGACTGGTGCTGACTCTCCTCTCTGACCCTGAATGGTCCGTGATTGAGGGTGAGTGTCAGCTGGGAGCGGAAGTGGAAGAACGCTTATTGAAAAAGGTCTTGCTAATAGTCAATAAAAAAAATCTTAACGTAATTGAGATTCCAAAACTAGTCTTTCTTTGATGTGAAATCTCATCGCTTCAGTGTTGCCTGTAAATTCCTATTTCGAAGGACATTAACCCAAAGTTAGATTTTGTTTTGTAGTTGTGCAAAGGGTGCTAGGGGAGGGGGGGGGGAGGGCAGAGCGCATGGCTCCGATTTCTACAGTAACGTCCTCAGAGAAAAATATATCAGCGCTGTATGTATATATATCATTGCGAAAACTGTCCCCTGCATGTATATGATGGATTGGCTTGTATTGCAACTGGGAAAAAGGAACTGTTGTTATCAAAACTGCAACGGATAGTACAAAATGACAACAAATTTAGAAGCTTAGAATTAACAAATAATGACAAATATTTTCATGCATACTTTCCTCTCTATCTTTCATATATATATATATATATATATATATATATATATATATATATATATATATATATATATATATATATATATATGTGTGTGTGTGTGTGTGTGTGTGTGTGTGTGTGTGTGTGTGTGTGTGTGTGTGTATGTGTGAGTGTGTGTGTATGTGTGCGTGTGTGTATGTGTGTGCGTATATTTGTTAAGCTGTTTTATCAATCACGAATTGTGCATACGTCAGTGTTTACATATCACTGTCTATGTATATCTTTAATGGAAACGGAAAAAGAGAGAGAATAAGGGAGGATTGAGGGTGACGAAAGAAAGGAGAATGAAAAAGAGAAAAAAAATGTTGGTACTATACACTTACGATCGAGACAAAACAGAGGGAAGGATAGTTAATTGAAGGGAGGAGAAAGGAGGGGTAAAGAGGAGTGGGGGCGAGACAGATCGATAGAGAAAGAGAAAGAGACACAAAGATAAAGAATGAAAGAGAGGGAGAGATAATATTGTCAGGATATTTATCCTCTAATTAAGAATTTCCGTTCACGAATGAGCGTGCGTTTGTCAGAGGGAATTCGGTGTTAATGGAATAACATGTCATGTGTCTTTTTTTCCGTATTTTCCATCTCCTTTTTGCGTGCCTTGATTGGCATAATAATGTGAGACCGGCAATGATTAAGTAAACAATGAACCGTTTCGACAAAGCTTAGACCTAGTCTAGCCTAGCTTAGAGGTACTAATATGGCCTCCAGAATGGGAATTAAGGCTATCAAAACCGTTTTCCTTTCTATCACCACTGCAGAGCGCCATCTCTTTCTTTCTCTCTTTGTCTCTCTGCTTTCTCTGCCAGTGACCGTGTGCCATGATAAAGATCTGTCGTGATAAAATCTAAACGCTTGGACCTCAGTGCCATTTAATTCCTAATTTTGTAAATTGACTAATGTTATTTCATACCAGCTGCCTACCTTTGTTTATAAACAAATTAAGAAACAAGAATTCCGTAACAGTCTTTCCTGTGGTGTTGTCAGTTCCTAAATCGGAAAAAATCAGTCGAAATTCTTAGACCTCTTAGTACTGAATAAAAATTATATGACAGAATCACACAAACACATTAATATGTTAATATTAATGGGTAACAGTTAATGTTTAAAACGAATAAATATGACATTAAATAGCAATGAACGTTTTAATTAAATTAATGGAAAACAAACACAGTGACACGAAAATGATTACGTATTGAAAATGATGCTCAGGAGTCACATTGTGTAAAATAAGAAAATGCACCAATTTCTATGCATTTCCTACTAGATATTGAAGAATTTCAGCTGGATATCAGGTTCATTCTTTAAAATTCATGCTTCAAATGTAACTTTTTGAATGATATTGCTAAAATTGGATAACGAAAAGTCAGACATATTCGAAAAATGTTTAGGTTATATATTGCAAATTACTGCGTACTCTCTGTGATTAAAATTTGTTCTTATCTTATTTCATCATTTTATTGTCATTTTTTTTTTCTTAAACAATATTCATTTGAGATAACAGTCTACTTCTTTTTCTTTAGCTGCTCTCTTCCATGCTTTCCCTTGCCGCTGACTCATCTTTTGTTAAATTTTCCTTTCCTATTTCCCTCCTGTTTTTCTGAACGATGAATGGAGAAAAGCAGGTGTAAGAAGACCGCGCGAGTGCCAGAGGGATTTTTATTTATTGTGCTTCATTTCATTCTTCAAAGTGTTTGATGTTTGTTTTATGTCTCTGCGTTGTGTTTTAGTGTTTTACTTCGCTTCTGTTTTGTTCATGTTCTATTCTATGTTTGCTTTTGCAAAACAAATTGGTTATATATATATATATATATATATATATATATATATATATATATATATATATATATATATATATATATATATATATATTTCACGGGTCACCAGGAAAACAGGGCTTGTCGTAATCATTTATTTCGAACCGAAATAGTCTTAACATAAGCACATGCACGTGCAAACATGTCACATGCACTGATCAGAAAAAGCAAAAAATCAAATATATAGAATCATGCACATCATTTGAAATCTATGCCTTATAATGATTATTTTTAGTTTTCATATGTTAAATTCCCTTTCTTAGGTATAGCTTTACACAAGATGTAATATCCCAACACATTTTGAGCAATGTCACATTATTAAATTCCATGAAATGAAAATACCTTGAAACATTAAAATCATAACACTTACAACATTGCCTCATTTGGTAAGCGTGAAGTATCATTCTTTTCAAACAGAATAAGTAATCTCTGCGAACAACATGTCACTGCTACTCAAGACTGAAAAGACAGTTTTGTCGCATTCAAATCAATTATATTTCTTCAGCTTCATCAACTATCAGTCATGAGCTCTGGGAACAGACATCAACCGCAAACATGAAAAGTAAACACTCCTGATTACACTTGATTACATGCAAATGTTACGTACAATATAACAAAACATACCTTATGATACAACTGCGTATTCCATGCTACCACAAATGACAAAATAAAGGATGCCATCCTACAAATTAATGTCAAATAAAACACCAGCGATTCCTTGTTGACTTCCATCGCCACCCACGCGCTTCCAAATTTTTCCCATCATGCTCAGCAAAAGAACAAAATGTCGACATGCGTGAAATAAGAGAGAAAATAATAAAATATCATTAGTCCATGTAAACTAATGATACAATATATATATATATATATATATATATATATATATATATATATATATATGATTATATATATATGTATATATATACATACATATATATATATATATATATATATATATATATATATATATGTATGTATGTATGTATGTGGGTATTTATATATATATATATATATATATATATATATATATATATATATATATATATATATATATATATATTATGTGTGTGTGTGTGTGTCCAAATATATAGATATATATCTTTTGCACTGCAACCATGAGTTATCATCCCCTTTTTGAAGTAACGAAACACGTCAATGGAAGATGAGTTTTATCATTATCTGTGTTCATTCTTTTAAGAAACTCGTCACAGACATTGAAAATAGAAAACGTACGAATGATTTCTTTATTTTCTCTTCTAGACTAATATGGAACTGTTTTAGGTGGTGCTTTTGCTTCGTTATATTGTGCATTCGTCAGTTGATTTACCCGCTGTGGCAAGAGAACTCGTCCACTTCCTCTCTCGCTCCGACTTCCTCGTGCGTGGCTCGTCGTCCAGTGTGTCCTGAGTGATGGTGTTATTACTGTTATACTGTAGTTATTATTATTATCAAGATCATCATTATCAAACTCACTAAGTACACCTCATAGTGAGGTGTACTTAGTGCCCAAAAAAACATAGTATCCTAAAATCTTATGACTTGCTATGCGTATTAGCTAATAAAAATTGTTTAAAGGTTGTTAGTTTACTTGTCACAACAACCCTGTTCAGTATGATCCTGTATAATGGAGAAAATGATATATTTCTATAATACATATTTAATTTCCAAATGCAGAATGCAACAACTAATGCATGGAAAAATAAGAATCATTATTCAAATAAACTTCTCACACTTCCTCCTCCCTCATCCCTCTTAACAATAACAACAATAAAAAATAATCGTGACAACTATGATAATAGTAGCAATTGTGGCGGTGGCGATGAAGATGACGATGGTATCAAAATATAGCAAATGAATGATATCACGGGACACTTAGGCTACCGGTTATTCATATTCAATTTTGCTTATATTAACGAGAGCTTGTTACTTATGCATCATATACATAAGGTCTCTCTCCCCCTCTCTTTCTCTCTCTCTCTCTCTCTGCTAATCAATCTATGAATCGCACATATTCATTTACATTTCAGAAGTTTATCCAATTTCTCACCACATAAATTATTCAAAACCAATAAGGTATCGATAATATCTGCCATGAGAGGGAAGGGTTGAGGTGACAAACAATAACATTACCTTTGGTACATTTATTAAACATGCAGTTTCGTTGCAGCTACAGCAAAAGAAAATTGAGACAAAACCATTCAGATGGTTTTGTGCTTTCCTGGAGCAAGACGACAACCAACTGACGTCATCCTGCGCTTTGGCTCTAACCGGAGAATCAGAAGAGTCAAGTTAATTTGACTTCAGGAAGTCACAACGAAGTTTCAAAGGAAACGTGGAGGAAAGGGGCGGGGAAGCTAGGAAAGAGACCTTTGTTCTGTCACTCGGCGCCGCAACAGGAGGCTGTTGGGCGTCGGCGTTCTTTGAGACAAGTCATTCGGAGAACAAGAGGAGGGAGAACGAGAGAAACGTCCCTTGTTGCCCACTTGGTATCAAACGCAATAACTGACTGGCCGAATGAACACGTCCTTTCTGTCTTGAATTATTAGAAACAAAACAGCACCAATATACTTACGTTCGACCCACGGACAATGATTGCAAAAGAAATGGAGAAATAATTTTCAAGTTCCTAGTTCGTTTTCCATAATAAGTGCATTACGCTGAATGACTGTGCAACGCGGACGGCGACTTTGTGGCTTATGAATTAGAAGGGGAAGACTGAAGACAAAGAAGCCATTCTGATTTAAACCTCAAACCGCGAGGGTTTATACCTCCACAGGAGAATGAATGAGTGTATTGATGAGGACCTTTTGAAATTGTTTTAGTTCTCGTTAACAACCTAGAAGTTACGCTTTCTTGTTATTGAGAAACTTTACCACTTTTACTATTGTAGTTCTTATTCCTATCATTATTATTATCATGATTTAAATTAGTCATTATTTCCATTACCATTACCATTATCATCATTATCACTACCATTGTTACTGTTGTCGTTGTTACGTTGTTGTTGTTTTTTTATCTTGCTGTTCATGCAGACTTAGTATAATGTCTGTCTACGTTTTCACTTTCACCGATTGTAGGCTTAACACGGGGACGAGATTGTTTCGAATTCTCTATTTACTATCAGTAGGTTTCCTCTTTCTTTCTCCTCCTTCCCCCTCCCTTTTCTTGCTCTTTATCCCTTGCCCTGTTACCTTTGTCTTTCCGCCCTCTCTTTTTCCTCCTTTTTTATTTTTATTTTACTCCCTCTGTCCTCTCTCCCTTCTACGAACTTTCCTTTCCTCTTTCATGTATTTCCTGCCTCCTATCCCTTCTACCTTCTTTTTCTATCTTCCTTTCCTCCTCTCATTGTGTCCTTCCATTGCCTCCTATTTTTCTTTCTCGTCCGTTTCCTTCTCCTGCATTTATCCCTTCGGACTGCACACCTGAAGTGCTTGCGTTGTGCTGCGATTCTCCGCGGAAACGGCAGGACCTGAAGAGATGTTCATTTGTTTGTTTCCTTGATTTATTGAAGCATTGCGGGACTGCCATTTACCTCGAAAATTATTTCTAACCCAAAGGCGCAGTTTCTTTCATATTTTATGTCTGCTCTCTCTCTCTCTCTCTCTCTCTCTCTCTCTCTCTCTCTCTCTCTCTCTCTCTCTCTCTCTCTCTCTCTCTCTCTCTCTCTCTCTCTCTCTTTCTCTCCCTCTTTTTTACATTTATCTCGTTTTCCGTTGTTTTTTCCACATGAAATATATATATTTTTTCTCTGTCTCTTTCTTTCTGTCTTTCTTTCATTCTCTTTATATCTCTCTCTCTCCCTCCCTCCCTCCCTCCCTCTCTCTCTCTCTCTCTCTCTCTTCCCATAAAGACTTTAATCCAGCCAACCTCTCCCCCTCCAGTACCATTCCTTGCCAACCCAAGGTCTGTGGCTTTGTAGGTTTTCGAAAAGAAACAGGCCTCAGGGCTGGGAATTCGCGGCCGTTGGCGCTCCGAGGTCACCGCCCTTGTGGACGCGGAGGAGAGGGTGAAGCGCACTCTTCACAACCCTCGAGCAATCGCAGTCGAAGATTTCCACGTCTCTCGTAAGCAAATATAAGAGCTGAAAACAATTTCGGATATTTTAAGACATTTACATATATACACGTGTGTCTCTAGTTCATCTTAACACCAGTACTCATATTTATGTATCTATGTATCTTTCCTATCAGTTATTTTTTCTTGAAACGTATTTTTATCTTCCACTCCTGTTAACCTTCAAACTGAAAATGGACATATCGTGTTGCTACAATGAAAATTAATATTAAATCATTAAAGCATAGAATAGATTGCTGAGACTTTTGAGAGAAAGAGAAAAAGAGAGAGAGAGAGAGAGAGAGAGAGAGAGAGAGAGAGAGAGAGAGAGAGAGAGAGAGAGAGAGAGAGAGAGAGAGAGAGAGAGAGACGACCAAAATAATAAAATCATGCACAAATTCGTGTTATGTAACCAACATTTTTATCTTTATTTCTGGTTGCTTATCTGTTTTTATCCCCCAAAGAACTGTCCAAACATTTGACAACATGTAAAATAGTGTCAGGCAAGCATTCCATGTCATTACTGAGGCAAAGTTATCCTAAACAAATATAAAACTGGAGTATTGTTGTCCGCGTCTCACGAGGGCACCCGAGCCCTGCTTCTGGTATTACTGGGCATTTGAAAGGAACCCAAAACAGAGAAATTGTGGAGAGGTTTATGATATCATCTAACTGATGGGGCTGAGATATGGCTGTGACTATGGGCGTGCAATAAGGCATCAAATCAGAATATTTATTCTTTTAAATTATTTTTCTGATGCTGTCAATTTATTTTTTAACTACCTTCAATCTGAGAATATGCATTCCGTGTTCCTGCAATGAAAATTTAATTATTAATGCACTGTAGTTGTTAAACTTTAAAGCATGTAAATAAATTGCTGAGACTTTTGACAGAGAGAGAGAGAGAGAGAGAGAGAGAGAGAGAGAGAGAGAGAGAGAGAGAGAGAGAGAGAGAGAGAGAGAGAGAGAGAGAGAGAGAGAGAGATAGTGAAAGAGTGAAAGAGAGAGAATGAGCGAGAGAGAGAAAAGAAAAGAGAGAGAAAACATAGAAACACATGAATTCACACATAAGGGAAATGTAGCATAATATACATTAACAATGTGCATGAAGAAAACGTTCGACTTTCTCGAACACAGAGGTCGGCAATCTATGGCACGAGTCAGCAGCATTATCATCATGGTTAATGTGTACCTGTGTGTGCATACATGCTGGGTTGTAAAAGACACGTTTATGGACCACTTAATCTCGCTCTGTCTGTCTCCTTGCCCACCAGATATTCATTAAATATTTTAGACACTGCAAGCAAATTTGAATGAGTTTTAATCCTAAATTACCTTTATCACAATCGCTCGTCTGCGTGCATTTGTAGCCACAGAACATTTAGAAAAGAATATGATAAAGGTGAGAGAAAGACGGATGCGGCGTCAGTTGTGAAGGCGCGGGGGCCATTTGTACTTATCAAAGAAAAAACTGCAGTAGGCAATGAGGAAACTGCTTAATTCATGTTTTAAACCAGGTGAAATAGTGTCAGGCAGGTATTCCATACCATCACCGATACGGAATCATCCTGAACAAATGGACGATTTCAGTATTGTTTTCCGCACATGCTCTCTCTCTTTCTATATCTCAGTAACCCGCTCTCCTTCTCCTTCTTCCCCCCTCCTCTCACTCACTCTCTCTTCTTTCTTTAACTGTTATGGTTATTATTACCGGCAGCAGCATTGTTATCATTATAACCATCATGTCATCACTTTTATAACCATCATTGATATTACCATTGTTTATTATCATGATTGTAATTATCTTTACCATCATTATTAGTATCAGTAGTGAATGTACGTGTGTGTGTGTGTGTGTGTGTGTGTGTGTGTGTGTGTGTGTGTGTGTGTGTGTGTGTGTGCGAATGTGCGTGTGTGCGCGTGCACACGCGCACACACGCACAAAGAGGTTGAGAATTAAATGGCAAGCTGGCTGCGAATATATTCCATCGTACTAAAAATTCAAATGAAAAATCTCTCTCTCTCTCTCTCTCTCCTTCCCTCACTAACACTCTTTCTCTTTCTTTATTTCTTAGTA
>NC_091559.1:9919373-9931873 GCF_042767895.1 Penaeus vannamei | reverse complement strand
TCGATTCCAGAGGGAGGCAATATATAATCTTTTTAGTATCTTTTAGTGTCATTTATATAAAAAGACATCTCAGTCTCTCTCTCTGTCTTCCTCTCCCTCTCTCCCTCTCCTTGGCTCCCTCTCCTCTCCTCCCCCCCCCTCTCTTTATCTATCTTTCTCTCTCTCTCTCTCTCTCTCTCTCTCTCTCTCTCTCTCTCTCTCTCTCTCTCTCTCTAACCTACACAACTGCTCTTAACCACCACCTTGTAACAAGGTAGCCAGGAATTAATGCCGTGACACCTTCCCTGCTCGAGTTTCCATATTACTTACATAAATCTGTATTCTTATTACTTACACATGCATGAAACGACATGAAATTTCTGAGATACCGATGTGTATATATACATTTGTACAATTGAGATAAATAGACGTATATTTTTCTTAGGGGAGATATGGCTTGTTTTGACGTCCTACACTGAAAAAGGAAAGAATGGAATCTTTAGTGACCTATCATGAGTTACACATGGCTTACTCGCACACACTTAAGTAGAAAAAACGTACATAGGCGCACATAAATACATAGAAGGGGAACGGACTGCAACCAAGGCAACTTATTTTTTATTATTTTTTTTATTTATTTATTTTATCATTATTATTATTTTTTTGTATTCTCTTCGCACTGTGCTTTCTTATTTGTTAACACCTTCCTTTTCTTTTCCCATTTTACTATATCGTTTTCTTTTCCCATTTTTCTATATCGGAGTTTTTCTGTTTTACATAGCAAATTATGACGTTTTTCCCTCTTTTTTTCGCCTTATTTTATTTTGTTAGCGATTTTTTCTGTATTTATTTCGCAATGTTAATCACTCTTTCGCGCTGTTTTCTTAATTCGCATTTTGTCGCATTTTTACGCTTATCTACTTTTTTCTCATTCAACACGTGTCTTTGTTTTCATCTGTATTCACTCTTATTTTTGTTAGCGCAGTTTTCTGTATCTTTTTTCTATTTTTCTTTCCTTCGCATATTTGTCGCATTTTCTAGTTGAATTTTGTTCTCACTCGTCTTTATTTTCTAAATACTGGGACGTTTTTCTTCATATTTCTTACTCGATTTTTCATCACACTCGTGATGCATATATGCGTTTAATTTCCATAGGAGAGATATGGAATGTTTTTACTTCCTACACTGAAATAGGAAAAAAATGGATTTTTTATTGACCTATCATGAGTTGCACATGGCCTACACGCACATACAAACACATACACACATAAAGATATACAAAAGGGAAAACTGATTGCAACCGGCGGGCGTCTTGTTATTTTTGTGCCCGGGGCTTTTCATGTCTTTCAGCCCCGGGCGAGGTTGCAACCAGAGGGAGCACTTTTGGCTCCCTTTTGCAGATTCGAACTCGCGATCGCGGGTTTCGAATCTGGCGCCCTTACCCTCTCGGCCACGGTGTCGAGGGGCAACAGGATTGGGTTGGGAGAGGCTTTTATGCAACATTTGCAACATATATGTGATAATGTGTGAACATGCGTGTATGCGACTGAGCGCGCCGGTGTATGTGTGCATGTGAGCGCATACTCGTTTTGAAAATCTTCGAATGAAATATATGACATATCAAATGGTATAGACAATATATTTACATACATACATATATACATGTATATATATATGTATATATATAAATATATAAATATATATATGTATATATGTATATATATATATATATATATAGTTATGTATATATATGTATGTATATATATATATATATATATATATATATATATATATATATATATATATTATATATTTATATATATACATATATATGTATATAATATATATATATATATTATATATATATATATGTATATAATATATATATATATATATATATATATATATATATATATATATGTGTGTGTGTGTGTGTGTGTGTGTGTGTGTGTGTGTATGTATAATGAAAAAATAGTTTCATGAGAAAAGAGAATAAAACGAAGTAAGCAAGAATTACAACATTTCATACGGCACAAAATAGAAGATATATGCATAGCACAGGATCCAGCTGTCACAATGCAATACAAGTATTTCACACTTTGGTAGTTGTTCTGTCTGGTTCGTCTACTTTGCATTTTTATTTCATTACGGAGCATAAGTAGCATTTACTTATTTCATGATACTGTGATCTGCAATGACAACAAACCTTCCGTATTTTCTAGATATTTATCAAGCAACTAAAAAAAAAAAAAAAAAAAAAAAAAAATCTCCTATGGAACCACATTCCTTATCTGAAGAAGGCAAAGTAGAATGAAGATAACACTAAGTAAGATAATAGAACAAAATTTGCTTCTTCTTTTGCCTCTTTCCTACCTGCCACTTTTTCTACTCGGGCTTGATATTTCTTTCTCTTCATTAGTTGTCCGTCCTCTTCGTCCTCCTCCCATTCTTTGCTTCACTAATGCAGTCATGTGATTAAGAAACAAAATTGTGAAAACGCGCATAAACACTAACAAACAAGGCATATAACAAAACGGAGACAGACACAGAAACAAAAGTAGAAATATGGAACGGAAGGCAAGTAGATAGAGATGCAAACATAAATTCATGCCTAAAAGGTATCATTTTATAGTAACCGTCGGGGATCGAACCCGAGTCTGTCGCGTAGGAGGCGACCGTGCTAACCACTACACCAAAGAAACATATGAGAGTCTACTATTAGAATTATTTTGTAGCTTTTACGAAACCACATATTACACTTGTGTATGTAATGTTGCATATATATATATACATATATATATGTGTGTGTGTGTGTGTGTGTGTGTGTGTGTGTGTGTGTGTGTGTGTGTGTGTGTGTACTTTCCTTAAAAGAGGAAGATGTATTAAACATTATTCAATTCCTACCATTGCACTGAAATATGTCCAATCTCTAAATAAATCAAATGAAGTTACCAACCTTTTAAATCCCTCTTCTCTTGCCTCGTCCATAAGCCTACTTTCCTAAAATATCCAGTAAAAAGAAAAAAATCTACCTATCTTCCTTCTTATCTCAACTAAGCATTAGAATAAAAGAGAAATCCTGGAAAAATATAAAGCACTATCTTTTTTCTTTCTTTTTTGCACTTAATTTGTTGGCATGCCTACTGCCGTTGCCATTATCGTTATTATCAATACTCTTCACAGACTTCCAAATCGGCAATACTATTAGTATACGTATTTCGAAATTACCAGTGAGGCATTTAGTTTATTTACTTACCCTCTTTTCTTATTTACCCTTCACCTCCCCTCTTCTCTCTTTCAATTCTTCTTTTCCTTCCCTTCATTCTTTCATTCTCACCGTTTCCCACTTCCTCTCCTTTCTTTATCTCCTCTATCTTCCCCTTTCTTCTTTTCATTCCCTCTTTACTCTTTCCCTGGAAGAGGATGAATTTCGAAGCTATCTGGGAATAAATTGCAAAATGTGGCAGACTTCGTTTTGCGATGTAACCATCATTCGAAAATGCTTAGTTCGAATCTCATATGATGATAAAACTAAGCTGATAAATAAAAGTTAAACTCGCTGATTGTACAGTTGTAATAAACACACAAAAATTATGTGTATGGTCAAACATTAGGCTTTATCCTAGAGCCCTTCCATGAAAAGTGTGCGCATGCGCAGTCAGAACGTGACGTTACTAACACGTCACAAACTAGTGGCGTATGTCAGAGTCCAAAAAAGAACAAGCAAGGTAAGATTATCGAGCGAAACCACACTGAGCAGCTTTGCCACTAATCATCTGGCACTTCCAAAATATATTCTATAACTAAATTCAAGAATATATGAATGACAGGAAGTGTCTGCTCTCTCTCTGCGCAACATTTCAAGAGAGCGGAGTAGAAGAGTGTGTAGAGTATGTAGAAACAGGAAGAGCGAACCTGGGAGAACCGAGAGAGGACAACCCCCCTCAGCTGGACCCCCTCCTGCGTCTCAGTCTCATGATGTCAACTGTGCCGATTCTTGAAGGAAGGAAGGAAGGAAGTAGCCCGCGGCGATGCAGACATTGGGCTCTCAATTTGTTGAGCAAATTAATGAAAAATCCATCTGGATCCTCGCCGTTGGAGATATACAGCTCGAAGTAGACAGTGAAATTTTTAAGCTTTGTGTTCGAAAGTAGAGTCTAAGGGCAGTCCCAAACTTTATGAAGTTACCAGTATTTCCATATCCTTTTAATGACTTCCCTGAACATCTGCCTTTCCCTTAAGAAACAAAATGATCACACACAAAAAAGATATTCAATAATGCTGATAATGATAATAATGATGATATTGATGATGATGAGTATAATTTGGACCTCAGTCAGTTTTAACCTGGAGCTTTGAAAGGGATCATAATATCAAGACTTTCTGAAGTCAAAACGCCTGAAAACCCATTGAAACACTGCTGGATACTGTGCAAAATGTAAACGTGAACCTGTGATATTCTAAAAATAGCCCGGCCTGGTGTCTCTGTCACTGTATCTCTCTCTCTCTCCCTACCTTCTCTCTCTCTCTTATACGTTCTTGTCTCTGTCTCAATCACTCTCTCTCTGTCTCTGTTTCTCTGTATCTTTCTCTCCTTCCCTCTTTGCTTGTCTGTCTCTATTCTCCCTTTGTCTGTCACTGTCTGTCTGACTCACGCACACACTCTCTCTCTCTCTATCTATCTATCTATCTCTATCTATCTCTCTTTCCCTATCTCTCTCTCTCGCGCGCTCTCTCTAAAATAGGGGACTTGTGGTGTGATATATTCCGATTTTATATTTCTCATGCTGTTAACAAAGAAAGAAAGACAAATGAAATGGCAATTTTAAAAGAAAAAAAAATATATATCTTAGACAAGTGGCAAGACAGCATGGTTTTTAATCGATACTGAACACTAGATTTCGACCGCTGACAATGTCAAATAATATTGATCAATCTCCTTTATGAATACTACGAACTCATTTTCTGTTTAATCAAATTGCATACATGATTGTGGAAATGAAGGGATTAGAAAAATCTAAATAAACAAAACAAAAATTCTCTGAGCGACCTGGAGCCATCAATCCGTTCAAATAATTAAACGAGCAATAAAAATATGAATGAATAAACATAAATAGAAGGAATGATAAAAATAGTATTAATATTAATTATGATTATGATGATATATAATTATCATTATAACTATAATAGCTATAAGTATAATAATTATAATAATGATAACGATAGATAATAACATTACAGTTAAGATAAGGATAAGAATACAATATTAATGAAAAAAGAAACGTTGAAGGGAAAGCCATTTGTTCTCCCATAAAGAATATATATATATTTTTTTCAGTTGTATGTTTTATTCATGTTTTTGTTGTTGTTAATCTTTGTTAATCTATTGCAACGATTCATAATAATGAAAAAAATGCATTTTTGATCTTACATTTTAAGTAAAAACTGATTGCAACTTGGCGCTTTTCTTTTCTTTTTTTAAGCCCGGAGCTTTTCATGTCTTTCAGCCCCGGGCAATGTTGCAATCAGAGGGAGCATTTTTAGCTCCCTCTCATTGCAACTTTCTTTTTTAAAGCCCGGGGTTTTTCATGTCTTTCAACCCCAGGCAATGTTGCAATCAGAGGGAGCATTTCATTTTTGCTCCCTTTTGTGGATTCGAACCCGCAACAGCGTATCCGAGACCCGCTGTTGCGGATTCGAACTGGCGCCTTACCCGCTCGGCCACGGTGGCCGAGGGGCACTTAGTAAGGTTTGGAAGTGGGATTTATGGTACTCTTTGAAAAAAAGACAGGGAGAGAGAGAGAGAGAGAGAGAGGGAGAGAGGGAGAGAGGGGGGGAGGGAGGGAGAGGGAGAGGGAGAGGGAGAGGGAGAGGGAGAGGGAGAGGGAGAGGGAGAGGGAGAGGGAGAGGAAGAGGGAGAGGGAGAGAGAGAGAGAGAGAGAGAGAGAGAGGCAGACAGAGACAGAGAAAGAGAGAGAGAGACAGAGACGTGTTTGCGTGGGTGTGTTCGTCTGTATGTGCGTGTTCGTGTGTATGTACGTGTGTGTATGTGTGTGTTTGTTTGTGTATGTGAATGCGTCTGTATACGGGTGTGTATGTGTATGTGAGTTCATTTGTAGCACGGGTATGTGTGTGTACTGGTATGTTAAAGGCGACTGTGTTAACGACTGCACCACGTCGACTTCTTTGTCTAGATGAAATTAAATAAATCAAAAAAGGAAAAGGAAACGAGAATTCAGAGATTATCGCTCAAGGCAGGAAATCAGAGAAAAAATGGGGAAACCGGGAAAGAGGAATTCACAGAAATATCAAATAGATGATGAGGGAAAAATGCCAGAGAGACAAAAAGAGAAAGAAAACGAAACAAAACAAAGGGGTTAAAAAACTGTGAGAGATTAGAAAGAATAATCAGACACTCAAAATAGATTTTTAAAGAAATTAGAAATATATTTCTAAAGAATGGTCTCATAATTATGGTAAGATGTGTGTTTGTTTGTTTGTGATTATTTGTTTTACAGCGAACTTGTGTAGCCTCTTGACCCCATGAAACGAAGCTTCTATTAAGTGTGTATATTTACCTTTTCACACCCGGGGTTTCGCGTAATCTTTAAAACCCCAAGGGAATCTCAGCTCCGAAGGGTTATGCGCATCATACTGACATATCAGTGTCATGGAAATTATCAGAAACACAAAATACTATCTTGACATCAAACTTTGACTTCCTACGAGGCAAAACAATCTGCATTTTAACTCAGCCTTAAAATAGCTACGTTTGGGTTAGGAAACTGGAGTCGAGTTCTGAAACACCGAAGAGAACTGACCACTGTCATGAGAACCGTTTTTCGTTTCGCATTTTTCAGTCATTAGATGCTTGATGTGTGTGTGTGTGTGTGTGTGTGTGTGTGTGTGTGTGTGTGTGTGTGTGTGTGTGTGTGTGTGTGTGTGTGTGTGTGTGTGTGTGTGTGTGTGTTAATCGACTGGTTTTACACCTCCAGCTTTTATAACAATCATGTGCAAGACTTTCATTATGTCATTTTTTAGATTGAATTGACAAGAAAAATAAGTAAATTTCAGTTTTAGTGACAATGTGCCTGATATTAATAGACGAGAGGAACACACTCTTCTTAAAGCAATGTAAAAAAAAAAAAAAAAAAAAAAATGTTGAATTACACCAGCCGGGACTCGAACCTCGGTCTCTCACGTAAGAGGCGAATATTCTGCACTTGAACCACTGGTATTTTTCTTAATAATTGTCTACAAATTGTTGTTTTGCTGCAAATACAGTTTGTTTGTACTGCAGTTTTGGTGCTTAACAAAAATATTGATATGAATGGTATTCGGTGTTCATTATTGCCGTTACTCTTATGTTTTCTCATTATTATCACTACCAGTGTTATTATGATACACATTGCTTACACGCATCCAGACATACATCTACACATATATGTGCAAGAGGGTGAGAGAAATCCATTGATACTAAAATCGCCGCGATCGGTTATGCGAAGGTGTTGTGCAAAGATACCGCAAATTCAAGCCGTAATCGGCTTGAATTTGAATGTATCTACATTTATGTATCTATCTTTGTATGGATATATATATATATATATATATATATATATATAGAGAGAGAGAGAGAGAGAGAGGGGGGGGGGGGAGGAGTGAAAGCTATTTTAGTGAAAGCAAAACGATGGACACAAGAATACACAACAGGGGAAAACTGATTGCAAGCAGGGCGGCTTGTTTTTCTAGTTTTTTTTTTTCTTATTATCATTATTATTATTGTATCATATCGTACATTTTACACTTTCTTATTTGTTAACGTCATTTTTCCTTTCTTTTCCTTTTTCTACATCGCATATTTTCTTTCTCATAAGTTTTGACGAATGCTTCATGGTTTCACTTTTCTTCGCCTATTTTGAATTTATTTCGCATTTTTTCTTTCTCTTTCGCATTGTTCTTAATCTGCATTTTTATCGCACTCTAGACGCATTCTCTTCTTTCGATTTTTCTCATTTACACACGTTTCTCTCTTCACTTTCTTCTTGTTTGCTATAGCTAGTTGTTTCCCATTTTTTCTCTCGCACATCTATAGCACATTAGAAGCATAGTTTACTTTCACTTTTTCTCATTTTCCTTTATATTCTAATGACAGGGTCGATTCTCTTCATTTTTCTTATCGTATATTTGACGCATTTTCTACTTTCGCTTTTTTTCATCTTTCCGCATTCTATATCTTTTAGGTTGTTCCTCTTCTTCAATTTTCTGTTTCTCCGCTTATTTTGGTTGCCATATATGTTCGAATATTGATTTACTCAATATATACACATACATTAATGGACACTGAATTTCACAGACATATTATTGTACACATACAATTACATGATTCATTGGAATAAACGTATATTTTACATGGGAGACAAATGGCTTGTTCTGACGTCCTACACTGAAATGGGAAAGAGTAGAATTATTATTAACCTATCATTTGTTTCACACGGCCCGCACGCACACACACAAGTACAAACAAGTACATACACACACACATGAATATATAAGCCACCGTAAAGTAAACTTCGTACTCTATACTTTCTTATCTGTTGTCACTTTTCTATTTTTTCCCATCTGACTATGTTGCAATTCTGTTTCATATCGCAAATTTCGACGTTTTTGTTTTTGTTTTTGTGCCTTTTGTTTTGTTACCGATTTTTTCTTTTTATTCAGCAATGTTATTCTCTATCTCTGTTTTCTTAATTCGCACTTTTGACGCATTTCTACTTTTGCTTTTTCTCATATTTATGTATCCTTTTCACTGGCATTCGCTTTATTTTCCGTTTTGTTTGCGCACTTTTCTGTATCTATTTTGCAATTTTCTTTTTCTTTCGCACTGTTTCCGTCCACACGCACACACATAAGTAGAGAAACATACATAGGCGAACATGAATACATAGTAGGGGAAAACTGTTTCGCATTTTTTTTTCCTTTCACATATTCTAGATTTCTAGATTTTTTCTCACGCCATTATTTTGTAATTATTAGGACGTATATTTTACATAGAAGTACAAACGAACACACACACATAAAAATAGGGAAAAACTGATTGCAACCGGCGGGCGTCTTGTTATTTTTGTGCCCGGGGCTTTTCATGTCTTTCAGCCCCGGGCAAGGTTGCAACCAGAGGGAGCACTTTTGGCTCCCTTTTGCAGATTCGAACTCGCGATCGCGGGTTTCGAATCAGGCGCCCTTACCCTCTCGGCCACGGTGTCGAGGGGCAATAAGAATGGGTTGGGAGAGGCCTTTAATCAACATGTGTGTGTGTGTGTGTGTGTGTGTGTGTGTGTGTGTGTGTGTGTGTGTGTGTGTGTGTGTGTGTGTGTGTGTGTGTGTGTGTGTGTGTGT
The DNA here is from genome assembly GCF_042767895.1 of Penaeus vannamei. NCBI lineage: Eukaryota > Metazoa > Arthropoda > Malacostraca > Decapoda > Penaeidae > Penaeus > Penaeus vannamei. The sequence goes on along the minus strand of NC_091559.1, from coordinate 9,922,501 downwards.
GTGTGTGTGTGTGTGTGTATGTATGTGTGTGTGTTCTTACAAACACTACATTATGTGTTCGCTAAGAAAACAGAAAGCAAAGATCCGTTTTGATGCTTAATGCCTGAAACGAAGAAATGTGCTCGGCACCAAAGGCCATAAAGCTCCATGATAAGGTATTGTGTCGGAAAGGGAAAAGAGAATTAAAGATTAGGATAAAATGTGTTCGATGTCAGAGATTAGAGAGCATTTGAGGATAGTGTGGCAGTGAAAAGGGAAAGAGGGAGTAAGTGAACCAGAGCAGAGATTAGTAGAAAGGGGGGGGGGGTAAGGGAGTAGGGCGATTGAGTGAATTGCAGTGTATCTGTCACTGGGGAAGGAATAGGAGCAATGTTCAAGGAAAACAGGGAAGCCAGTTGGAAAAGGAGGAGAAGAATCCGGGGAGAGGTGGGGGGGGGGGGGGATTAGATGTCAAAGATTAGTTACAGGAAAGTATGGCATCGAGAAGGAAAGAGAAGGAAGCAGATGAAGTAGAGCAGGGATTAGTAAAATGAGAAAGGTTAAGGGGGTTGACCCTTAACCTTTCCCATTTCACTATCATCATTTTTATTATTATTGCTTTTACAATTATTATCACTATCATTATCATACTTATCATTTTTGTCGTTATTATTATTACCATCATCACGGTCATTGTTGTTTTATTATCACTAGTATTACTATCATTATTATCAGCATTATTACTATTATTATCATTATTATCATAATTTTCATTATCATTTCTACCATTATTATTATTATTAATATCATTGTTTTTATTATTATTATTATTATTATCATTATTGTTATGATTATTATTATCATATGTTAGTTGCTCCATTTTTCTCTCTATCTTTCTGTTTTCTAATCCATTTATACATCTTTTTATCTTCTTTGTTTTATCTTTTAGCCTTATCAGTGATTGATTAACAGTATATTATTAAAGAAAAAAAAAGTTAATATAAAACGCAGAGTTTCGATCCACGGTCCTCCGGGTTATGAGCCCGGCGCGCTTCCACTGCGCCACCCTGCTAACTTAAAGTGATATGGGAAAGATGGACTTATAAAGCAGAAATCATCATAATCATTATTCTTTAGATTCTCTGCCCTTAGCATCATGTTTATTGTTTAATCATCCTTCTTTTTTCACTTTCAATTTTCTGAATATGATTTTATTGTTAGTCATAAATTAATTATTATTGTTGTTATTACTATCCTTTTTACTGTTATTATTACCATTTTTTCTATTATTATGATCATTATGAATGCCAATTATTTCTATCCCCATTAGATATAATTATCATTATCAACATTATTATCTTTATCATAGCCATTGTTATTATTATTTCTATTATCATTATTATCTCTATTATTATTGTTTTCATTATTGCTATTATTGTCATTATCGTAATCATTTTCATTATCATTATCATTATCCTTGTGAATATCATCATTATCATTATTATTAGTATCCTTTTTATTACCATTATTAATATTATTATTTTTATTATCATTATTATTACTAAAATTTTTATCATTATTTTTATAATCATTATCATTACTACTATCGTTGCTATTAGTATCATCATTAATTCTTCATTATTATCCTTATCATCATTATCATGATTTAAACCATTATTGTTATTATTATTATCATGATAATGATCAGTATAATCATTATCTATTGTTATCATTATTATCATTATCATTGGCATTATTTTTATCATTATTATCATTATCATTATTTTCACCACTTTCATATAGGACTTTTATGTAACCTTGTTACTTGCTTTTCATATTTCTTCTTTGTCTTTTCTTTCCCTTTTCATCATTTGCGCATTCGACTTTGTTGTCTTTATCATAGTTTCTTACGCCTTTGATTCTTACCTTTGGTGATGCTGTATTTTTTTATTTTTTATGAGATTTGAATATTTGATCGCGGCTGAATTGCAATAGCCAGGTATTAATACACAGAGAAAGAGGGGGAAATAACGAAGAAAACAAGACAAAAGCAGATACACATCATAGGCCTATGTGAAAAAGAAATAGAAAAGGAAGCGAGAATTCAGAGATTATCGCTAAAGGCAGGAAATCAGAGAGAAAATGGGGAAACGGGGAAAGAGGAATTAGCAGAAATATCAAATAGATGATAAGGGGAAAATGATAATGATAATAATAATAACAGCAATAACAATAATGATAAAAGTGATGACAATAATGGTAAAAATGAAAATGATGATGTTTATGATAATGATAATGATAACGATAATGGAATAGTAGGAATGATAATAATAATAACGATGATATTAATAATAACAAAAAAGTAGTAGTAGTAATGATAATAGTAATAATAATAATAATAATAAGGTAGGGAACTCGGAAGTCCACCTGTTCATGTTTATCGTCATTTCCACCAGATATATTTTATTTTTGTTTTGGAGACGCGAGAAACGATACCATACACAATGGATCATAGACGAATTGATTTATATTTATTCTTTGCTATTTCTTGCGCGGACGTCACAATATCGGTGGGAAATTAGAATGAAAAAGATTCGGGATTTTTACTTTTTTTCAAGAAAAAAATTACAGTGGCATAATCCTCGCAGAAATTTCTGTCCAAAATAAGCCATTTTAGCGAAAGTGATTTCCTGCACGAAACAAGAAAAAGTGGCGTAATTTGCACACGGCCCGCACGCACTCACATAAGCACAAGCACATACACACACCTATAGATACATAACGGGGGAAATTATATTGTAATCGGGGGTCACAATATAATGCTTTAAAAGTGCGATAAACGTCCCAATAATTGGAAAATAAAGGCGAGTGACAATAAAAAATAAAGTAAAAAATGCTTCGAAATCAATAAATATGCGATAGAAAGAAAAAATACAAAAAAAAAAAAAAAAACAGAGGAAACTGCGCTAACAAAACAAGAAATAAAGCGAATACGTGAAAAGAAGGAAACGTGTTAAATGAGAAAATGCGAAAGTAGAAAATGCGTCAAAATGCTAATTGCGAAAGAGAGATTAACAATGCAAAATAAATACAGAAAAGTTCGCTAACGAAACAAAATAAGGCGAAAAAAGAGAAAGGGATTTTCACGG
>NC_091559.1:9914373-9916873 GCF_042767895.1 Penaeus vannamei | reverse complement strand
TGAGGCAAATAACCATAAGTATAATAAAGATCGGTAATAGTCCTTGTAAAATGGGAATAAGAATAAATGTGACTCTATCATTACCAGCAATTGTGATGGCAGTAGTAGCGATAGTCTGAGTTGTGAGAAGCATCACCTTCGCATGCACTTCAAATAGCTACCTTTATCTATTACTTAACTCGGATAGACAGGTGCATGGTAGAAAATGATGGCTATAATAAGCAGTTGCTACCTGGCTGCTATTGTGTGAACTTTTAACCTGTATAAAAATGTGTCTCTTCCTCGCTTTCTCTCTCTCTCTCTTTATCTATCCATCCGAATATGTCGATGGAAGTCAGATTTGTCTTTAAATACATTTGTAACACAACATTGTCATCATCATCATTATTAGCATCATTGTTCTCTTTTTCGGCCTTTGCATACTTGGCGACTCCGGTGACATGCGATTTCTTATTCTGTTCAAATGCAATTGTTACGGAATCATTTTTCTTGATCGCCGAAGCCAAGGAACGAGCGAGGATTCGGAAAAGGCTTGTTCATCTTCTGCGAGAACAGCTGTTCTTCATATGCTTGATTAACTCCGTTCCTCTTTTCCATTTCTTATCTCAGCTTTTTCATACAGGGATTATTTATCATTATCTCTTTCTGTCTTCCTCGATGCCTGTCTTTGTCTCCCTTTGTTCATCCTTCTGTCTCTCTGTCTCTGTCTCTGTCTCTGCTTTTGTATGTCTCTCTTCCTCTCCCTCCCTCTCTCTCTCTCCGTCTCCCTCTCCCCTCCTCTCTCTCTCTCGCTGCCCCCCCCCCCCCCCATGGATGATAGGTGCAAGTCGAAGGAGAGAGAAAGAGACATGCTGTGATAATGATAATAATAATAATAATAATAATTATGATAATAATAATAATAATAATAAAATAATGATAGAAATGATAATAATGAAATTGATATTAGCAATTGTATTAATAGTAATAATAATGTATGATTGTTTCCAAACCAATTTTTCTAAACAGCTTCAAAATAGATTAAATTATACATCAAAAGTGGAGTACTTCCCTCACATTCTCACTCTTCGTTATTACAAATGAAAGAATGAAAGTTTTGTTTGGACTCTGATAATTCTACAATATCGAATAAATTATCCATATTCTATGTCCAGCTATATCTGATACCCAACGGTGGTATAGCATTGGCTAAACTTGATGATGTCACTAGCTGTAGTAACAACGGAAAATAACGAAGGAACTATGTTAAGAGAAATTAAAAGAAAAGAATAATTGCAATGAATAAAAGCGAAGAGCCGGGGCTTAGCTCGGAAATTGTATCAGTATCAAACTCCTGTGTCCATAGCATAACAATTTATAATGAAAATTAGTATACGGGAGTTATCTAATTTTAACTAATAATTTCTCAGTTGAATATTGGTGCTTTCCCACTGTAAAATTACTGTCAATTCCACCATGATTATTCTTTTCTTTTTTTTATATTGCAAGTTACTGAACACTTTATTTACCCATTTTGTTTGGTAGAGATTACAATATACGAAAGACATTTCACACACACACACATTCTCGTTTTCGAACTTACCGATCAGGTGGTGGCAGTGAGATATTTGCGCAATTCTAATGAGCCTAGGCCACGTATTTTCTTAATAATAAACAACAATTTCCGTTCTCTTTCATGTAAATGTGCAAAACCGAGGTGTGTGTCTGATACGTTCAATTTGTAGGATGTAAATGTACTGCAATCATGTATTATCATCAACTTACTGCAGGAACAAACCAAAACAAAATAAGTTTTATTTTATTTCATTTTACATTTTTTATTATTATAAAATAATAAAATAAAGCAAAATAAAGGTGCTTTTTTATTTTCTCCTCTAGATTAATATGGAACTTGGTAATTTTGTGTCGGTATATTGTATATTCACCTTTTTATACATCAATTTTATACAGAACGGAACAATCGTAAGATAAAGAGAACTTCACTAAGTACACCTCACATAAGTTGCCTGACTGATCAGTGTTAAAAAGCTCATACTTGGCATACTAAAATCAAATGACTTGCTAAGCGTATTATCTGTTAGAAATTGTTTGAAGGTTGTCAGTTTACTCGTCACAGCAACCTTCATGAGAAAGATACTGACTAATGGCGGAAATTACATATTTCAACAATACAGAATCAATTGCAAATGTGGAATGCAAAACCTAAAGCACAATAAAGTCTTTCTTATTCTTATTATTATTATAACTGTCCTTACCACCAGTTTTTCCACATTTTCCCCTACGCCTGGCAGCTCACTCGAAACCCAATCAGCCTAGAAACCAATGACGTCTGGTTGGAAGTGTTGAGAGAGTCCGACGCCTTGAGCTCACGTGTTTCACCAAAAAGGCTTTTAAACTACCCTTGCTATTCTAACTTGGCCTTGCATGAAAAACTTTTAAAGAATAGAAATAATAATAACAATGGTTATGATAAAGATAAGAAGGATAATGATAATGATAA
>NC_091559.1:9907305-9908873 GCF_042767895.1 Penaeus vannamei | reverse complement strand
GAAGGTTGCTATGACGAGTAAACTGACAATCTTCAAACAATTTCTAATAGATAATACGCTTAGCAAGTCATATGATTTGAGTATGCCAAGTATGAGCTTTTTAACACTGATCAGTCAGGCAACTTATGTGAGGTGTACTTAGTGAGTTCTCTTTATCTTACGATTGTTCCGTTCTGTATAAAATTGATGTATAAAAAGGTGAATATACAATATACCGACACAAAATTACCAACTAAGTTCCATATTAACTAGAGGAGAAAATAAAAAAGCACCTTTATTTTGCTTTATTTTATTATTTTATAATAATAAAAAATGTAAAATGAAATAAAATAAAACTTATTTTGTTTTGGTTTGTTCCTGCAGTAAGTTGATGATAATACATGATTGCAGTACATTTACATCCTACAAATTGAACGTATCAGACACACACCTCCGTTTTGCACATTTACATGAAAGACAACGGAAATTGTTGTTTATTATTAAGAAAATACGTGGCCTAGGCTCATTAGAATTGTGCAAATATCTCACTGCCACCACCTGATCGGTAAGTTCGAAAACGAGAATGTGTGTGTGAAATGTCTTTCGTATATTGTAATCTCTACCAAACAAAATGGGTAAATAAAGTGTTCAGTAACTTTCAATATAAAAAAAAAAGAAAATAATAATCATGGTGGAATTGACAGTAATTTTACACCAATATTCAACAGATATTATTAGTTAAAATTAGATAACTCCCGTATACTAATTTTCATTATAAATTGTTATGCTATGGACACAGGAGTTTGATACTGATACAATTTCTGAGCTCAGCCTCGGCTCTTCACTTTTATTCATTGCAATTATTCTTTTCTTTTAATTTCTCATAACATAGTTCCTTCGTTTTTTTCCGTTGTTACTACAGCTAGTGACATCAAGTTTAGCCAATGATATACCACCGTTGGGTATCAGACATAGCTGGACATAGAATAACATGGGTAATTTATTCGATATTGTAGAATTATCAGAGTTCAAACAAAACTTTCCTTCTTTCATTTATAATAACGAAGAGTGAGAATGTGAGGGAAGTACTCCACTTTTGATGTATAATTTAATCTATTTTGAAGCTGTTTAGAAAAATTGGTTTGGAAACAATCATACATTATTATTACTATTAATACAATTGTTAATATCAATTTCATTATTATCATTTCTACCATTATTTATTATTATTATTATTATCATTATTATGATTAGCATTATTATTATTACTATTATTATTATCATTATCACAGCATGTCTCTTTCTCTCTCCTTCGACTTGCACCTATCATCCAGGGGGGGGGGGCAGCGAGAGAGAGAGAGGAGGGGAGAGGGAGACGGAGAGAGAGAGAGGGAGGGAGGGAGGGGGAGAGAGACATACAAAAGCAGAGACAGAGACAGACAGACAGAGGGATGAACAAAGGGAGACAAAGACTGGCATCGAGGAAGACAGAAAGAGAGATTGATAAATAATCCCTGTATGAAAAAGCTAAGATAATAAAGGGAAAAGAGGAACGGAGGAGAATCAAGCAAATGAAGAACAGCTGTTCT
>NC_091559.1:9897305-9902305 GCF_042767895.1 Penaeus vannamei | reverse complement strand
ATCATAATAATAGAAAAAATGGTAATAATAACAGTAAAAAGGATAGTAATAACAACAATAATAATTAATTTATGACTAACAATAAAATCATATTCAGAAAATTGAAAGTGAAAAAAGAAGGATGATAAAACAATAAACATGATGCTAAGGGCAGAGAATCTAAAGAATAATGATTATGATGATTTCTGCTTTATAAGTCCATCTTTCTCAAATCACTTTAAGTTAGCAGGGTGGCGCAGTGGAAGCGCGCCGGGCTCATAACCCGGAGGACCGTGGATCGAAACTCTGCGTTTTATATTGATTTTTTTTTCTTTAATAATATACTGTTAATCAATCACTGATAAGGCTAAAAGATAGAACAAAGAAGATAAAAAGATGTATAGATAGATTAAAATACAGAAAGATAGACAAAGAGAAAATTAGAGTAACTGACAAATGATAATAATGATAATAACAATAATGATAAGAACAATAAAGACAATGATATTAATAATGATAACAATAATGGTAACGATAATAATGGTAGAAATAATAAAGAAAATGATGATAATAGTAATAATGCTAATAATAATGATAGTAATACTAATGATAATAAAAACAACAATGGCCGTGATGATGGTAATAATAATAACGACAAAAATATAATCATTATGATAATAACAATGATGATAATGGTAAAAACAATAATAATAAAAATGATAATAGTAAAATGGGAAAGGTTAACCGTTATGTATCTCTATCATTCTATCAATCCCTGCTCTACTTCATCTGCTTCCTTCTCTTTCCTTCTCGATGCCATATTTTCCTGTAACACTAATCTTTGACATCTAATAACCTCCCCCCCCCCCCACCTCTCCCCGGATTCTTCTCCTCCTTTTCCAACAACCATCTCTGTTTTCCTTGAACATTGCTCCTACTCCTTCCCCAGTGACAGATACACTGTAATTGACTCAATCGCCTACCCCCTTACCCCCCCCACCCCTTTCTAATAATCTCTGCTCTGGTTCACTTACTCCCTCTTTCCCTTTTCACTGCCATACTATCCTCAAATGCTCTCTAATCTCTGACATCGAACACATTTTATCCTAATCTTTAATTCTCTTTTCCCTTTCCGACACAATACCTTATCATGGAGCTTTATGGCCTTTGGTGCCGAGCACATTTCTTTGTTTCAGGCATTAAGCATTAAAACTTGGATCTTTGCTTTCTGAACTTTCTATCTTTCTCTCTCTCTCTCTCTCTCTCTCTGCCTCTGTCTGTCTCTGTCTCTGTCTCTCTCTCTCTCTCTCTCTCTCTCTCTCTCTCTCTCTCTCTCTCTCTCTCTCTCTCTCTCTCTCTCTCTCTCTCTCTCGCTCGCTCGCTCGCTTTTTCACAAATTGCTATTACTGCTGTTATCCTTGTTACTACTGTTAATATTATCGTTATTATCCTTTTTGTAGTTGATCATACTTTTTGCTGCTGTCTTTGTTGTTGTTGTCATTAATATCATTACCATTATCATTACCATTATCATTATTGTTATTAGAGTTAGTATGCGTTATCACTATTATTATCATCGCCATCATCATTATTATCGTTATAATTTTGTTGCCGTTATCCTTATTACTATCAATATCATTATCATCATTATTACTATCTTTGTCATTATTATCATTGTTATAATTTTGTTGCCATTATCGTTATTACTATTATTGCCATTATCATCTCTATTACTTTATCTTTGTTGTTATTGTTGTTGCTATTATCATTATTATTATTATTATTGTTGTTGTTGTTGTTGTTATAATTATCATTATTATTAGTAATAGTATTAGTATTGTGATCATTAACACTATTATTATCATTATTATTATTATTATTATCATTATTATTATTATTACCATTATTATTGTTATTATTATTATTATCATTATTATTATTATTATTATCATTATGATTATCATTACTATTATTATTATCATTATCATTACTATCTTATTATCATTATTGTCATTATTATTATCATTATTATTATCATTATTATTATTGCTGTTGTTATTATCATTACCATTATTATTACTGTTATCATTATTATTATTATCATTATCGTTATTAGTATTATCATCTTAAAGTCAAATTATGAGTCTGTATCTATTTTTCTCTTTCTTTTTTCCAATCTGTACATACACAGGTATTCATCCAGATTTGTCTTTTAACCTTAATGCCTGATTGAGATAAGTAGGGAGATAGATAGAGGGCAAATGAGGGAGAGAGAGAGAGAGAGAGAGAGAGAGAGAGAGAGAGAGAGAGAGAGAGAGAGAGAGAGAGAGAGAGAGAGAGAGAGAGAGAGAGAGAGAGAGAGAGAGAGAGAGAGAGAGAGAGAGAGAGAGAGAGAGAGAATCCTAATACATGTACGTAACATTGCATACATGTGTAATAAGTGTTTTGATAAAAGGAAAAAAATATAATGTAGTGAAATTCGTTCTCATAATATATGATTCCGTAGTGCTGTGGCTAGCACGGTCGCCTCTTACGCGACAGACTCGGGTTCGATCCCCGACGGAGACGATATGCGAAAGATTTTTGCATGAATTTCTGCTTGCCTCTTTCTACTTACCCATCCTTCTATCTCTGTTTTTGTTTCCGTCTCTTTTCCGGTGTTTATAATGTGAAGGAAATAGGAGGAATTGGAGCGTTTGGTTTTGGATTTTTTATTTGCTTTTTTTTGGATTTGTAATATTGTTTATGGTGTTAATGAGAGTTTTCATAATTTTGTTATTCCTCTCATCATCATGTGGTTGTATTAGTAATATGAGAAGCAGAGAATGGGAGGAGGAAGAAGAGGACGAACAAGTGATGGAGGGAAAGAAAAAAAACTCAAGAAATGGGGAAGGAAGGAAAGAGGTTATATTGCCATTTTGTCTTGTTTAGTGTTGTTTCGTTCCACTTTGTCCACTTCAGATAAGAAACACGCTCATAGTAGAGAAGCAAAGGTCTGTTTGCAATGAGATCCGATTTAGTATAATCATGGTTGCAGAGTTTTTGGACTTGCAACATAGAACGAACTGCACGATCTCCTTTCTATAAAAGCTTGATGTTTACCTCTATATTGTTCAGAGTCATGAAATAAATGAGTTAATTTTTGGTCCGGAATGAAATAGAAATGCAAAGTAGACAAACCAGACTTCATGGCTACCAAGGTGTGAAATACTACTTCAATTGCACTGTGACAGCTGGATCCTGTGCTGACCATATATCGAGTGGATAGGCAGCTTTTGTTTCGATATGAAGTGGATTGTTGTAATTCACTTTACTCTCAGGATATCTTGTTTACATTTCGTTTTGCTCTATTCCCATGAAAAAATAACAGATTTTCTTTTGTATTGATACTATTTAATATATTGCACTATTATTGATTTCATGATTTTTAAAACGAGTATTCTTTTACCATGTACACTATTAATATATATATATATATATATATATATATATATATATATATATATATATATATATATATATATATATATATATATATATATATATATATGTAATTTCATAGCGTCTTACATAAGTTGTATATTGATTTTTATTTGCCTTTGAAAACTATATGAAATTTATGAAAGAAACAAGATTTCGTCAAACAGGAATTCGAATGAACACCAATAGTTACGAAATTTAGTGTTAATCGTTGACACGGAACGAATGAAACTACTTTAGAGATGATCTTGGTATTGAATCTACGAAACGCTCCAGATATCAGAGCCGATTTCCACTGATGTTCAGAAAGAACTTTGGGATTGCACTTATCCAGATCTTATAATGACTAATGATCTTTTACGGTTTGATAATTTTTTGGTTTCCAATTATGCTGATATGCTTTTTTTTCTTTTTGTTGGGATTTTCTATTCTTGTTTTTTTCTCAGCGAACACATAATGTAGTGTTTGTAAGACCACACACACACACACACACACACACACACACACACACACACACACACACACACACACACACACACACACACACACACACACACACACACACACATATATATTTATATATATATATAGAGAGAGAGAGATAGGGAGAGCTATAAAAATTATGATGATGATGATATTAATAATACAAACAATAATAATAATAATAATAATAATAATAATAATAATAATAATAATAATAATGATAATAATAATAATAATAATAATAATAATAATAATAATAATAGCAATAATAACGATGAAATAAATCATAACGATAAAATCAAACTAAAAATGCTAATGATAATGACGATGGTGATAATGATTACAATGATAGCCCTGATTTATAGGACTAATAGTAATAATGATCCTGATAAAAATCATGATAATAATAATGATAACGTAACAGTAATAATGATAATAAAAGAAGTAATGCTATAATAACAGTAGTAGTAGTAGTAATAATGATGATAATAATAACAAGAAAAAATAATGATAATAATAACAAGAAAAAATAATGATTATTTTTATAACAATGATGATGATTATAATAATGATGATTTTTTACTTTCTTATTTGCTACCGTCATTTCTCTCTTTTTTTCTTTTTCTTTTTCTGTTACATCGCAGTTTTTCTTTTTGAAACCGCAGTTTTACATATCTAATTTTCAGTTTGGTTTGCACCTTTTTTATTGATAATTTCCATATTTTTCTTCGTCTTTCACATCGTTTAATTTAATTAACATTTTTATCGCACTTTATTTTTTCTTTCTTTTTTTCAGTATTACTCTCCCACGTTTCCTTCATTTCTTTCTCATTGTTCGAATAATTATCGCAATTTTGACGCATTTTCTTCCTTCACTTTTTGTTATTCTCATGTTTCATTATTCTTTAATTATTGGTTTGCTCTTCCTCTTTCTTGTTTCTTCGGTTGTTTCCGTTGCCTTACCTGCTCGAATTTCTATACCAGACATATTTATTTACACAATGAAATACCCGTACTTGGATGGACGCAGAATTTCACATACATACCAATGTACGCTT
>NC_091559.1:9865532-9875532 GCF_042767895.1 Penaeus vannamei | reverse complement strand
TTGATAATGATAATGATAATTATATCTAATGGGGATAGAAATAATTGGCAATCATAAGGATCCTAATAATGAAAAATAGGATAATGATAACAGTAATAGGATAATAATATAAGCAATAATAATTATTATATGACAGTAACAATAGAATCATATTCAGAAAATTGAAAGTGAAAAAAGAAGGATGATAAAACAATAAACATGATGCTAAGGGCAGAGAATCTAAAGAATAATGATTATGATGATTTCTGCTTTATAAGTCCATCTTTCTCAAATCTCTTTAAGTTAGCAGGGTGGCGCAGTGGAAGCGCGCCGGGCTCATAACCCGGAGGACCGTGGATCGAAACTCTGCGTTTTATATTGATTTTTTTTTTCTTTGATAATACACTGTTAATGAATCACTGATAAGGCTAAAAGATGAAACAAAGAAGATAAAAAGATGTATAAATGGATTAGAAAACAGATATATGATAATAATAATCATAACAATAATGATAATAATTATTAAAAAAAAAATTATATTAATTATGACAAGGATGGTAGAAATGGTAATGAAAATTATGATAATAATGATAATAGTAATAATGCTGATAATAATGATAGTAATACTAGTGATAATAAAACAACAACGACCGTGATGATGGTAATAATAATAACGACAAAAATTATAATAAGTATGATAATAATAGTAATAATAATGGTAAAAGCAATAATAATAAAAATGATAATAGTAAATTGGGAAAGGTTAAGGGTCAACCCCCTTAACCTTTCTCATTTTACTAATCCCTGCTCTGCTTCATCTGCTTCCTTCTCTTTCCTTCTCGATGCCATACTTTCCTGTAACTAATCTTTGACATCTAATACCCCCCCCCCCCTCCACCTCTCCCCGGATTCTTCTCCTCCTTTTCAAACTGGCTTCTTTGTTTTCCTTGAACGTTGCTCCTATTCCTTCCCCAGTGACATACACTGTAATTCACTCAATCGCCCTACTCCCTTACCCCCCCCCCCTTTCTACTAATCTCTGCTCTGGTTCACTTACTCCCTCTTTCCCTTTTCACTGCCACACTATCCTCAAATGCTCTCTAATCTCTTACATCTAACACATTTTATCCTGATCTTTAATCCTCTTTTCCCTTTCCGACACAATACCTTACCATAGAGCTGTACTTTGGTGCCGAACACATTTCTTTGTTTCAGGCATTAAGCATCAAAACATGGATCTTTGCTTTCTGAACTTTCTATCTTTCTTTCTTTTTTGCTTTTTTTCTTTTTTCTTTTTTTTTCTTTCTTTCTTTCTTTCTTTCTTTCTTTCTTTCTCTCTCTCTCTCTCTCTCGCTCGTATATTGATTTATATTAGCCTCTGAAAACTATATGAAATTTATGAAAGAAACAAGATTTCGTCAAACAGGAATTCGAATGAACACCAATAGTTACGAAATTTAGTGTTAATCGTTGACACGGAACGAATGAAACTACTTTGGAGATGATCTTGGTATTGAATCTACGAAACGCTCCAGATATCAGAGCCGATTTCCACTGATGTTCAGAAAGAACTTTGGGATTGCACTTATTCAGATTTGAGAGTGAACGAATATAAATAAAAATATAAATATAATAAAAGAATATCTTTTACGGTTTGATATTTTTTCGGTTTCCATTAATGCTGATTTACTGTTTTTTTCTATTCTTGCTTTTCATTAGGTATATCATATGTGGTTTTTAGAACAAAAACAACTCATCACTAAAAAGCGAGTTTACCTCTTGTTGCCATCATCATATCTTTATCTTCTTATCTCACTCTCACCTTTACATAGTGACCTCAACCTTCCTAGTGCCCGACTTAACGAGTGGAAGGCTTGTTCCGATTGAAGTGGACGTTATTCATTATTCCGAATTGCATCCGTTATCCCCAGGAAAAAATTGTCTTGATTGCAATTGCCCGGGTATTATTATGATGATTAAATCGGGACTTAATTATATTAAAATATATCGTTCATATTCAGTTTTATTATTAATTTCTTTGATTTGAAATTTATCAGACATGTAACATCAATACACATCATCATGGAATATGTATGGTATACACGCTCTTATCTAGAGTTTATGTGTTCAGAAAGATTTTTTTTTATTTTTTTTTCTGGCATGCGAGGCAGTTACATTATTACTACTGTTATTAATTTTACTACTGTTAATGTTAACGTTATTATCCTTTTTGTAGTCTGATCATACTTTTTGTTGCTGTCTTTGTTGCATCTATCATCATCTATTACATCCAATCTGTACTGACTAGCCATGGCATAGGTAGGCGGCATATGAGGGGGGGAGAGAAAAATGCATTGAATCTAACATAAAATACAAACTCTTATCATTTTATTTGTAGATTTCTTTTGTACATTGTATTTTACATGTAACATACACATACATTGCGTAATTTTATGGTACCAGAAAAGTTATTTCAGAAGGTTATCGAATGTTATTTGTATCTTCTAGACTGACATATTTTTTTTCTCTTTATTTTGCTAATATGTATTATTATGCTATCATTATTATCATCATATATATCATCTTTATCATTTTACAGTCATTCATTTCATTGCCATCCATCATATTTCATTTTATTAATTTTTTGTTATCATTATGAATTATCAAACTTAATGTAATATCATTATCATTATCTTATATATTATTTTTCGTAATTGTTATTGTTATTATCATTATCATCATCGTTATCATTGTCATCATTACTATGATTGCTGTCATCATTATTATCTTTTTCTTTTATCATTATCAATAATAGTATTATTATCGTCATTTTATTATTATCTTTATCATTGTTATCATCATTATCACTCTTTTCATTATCATCACAGTCATCATTATCATCTTTATTATTATTATTGTTATCATTAACATTATCAATACTGTTATCATCGTTATCATTTCTATTTTATTATTATCATTATTATTTTTTCTCTTATGAAAACTATGATTATCTTTATTATCATTATTGCTATTATTATTATTGTCCTTACTGTTATTTTCACTACGACTAATCATTATTTTCATTATCGTTGCGTTTGTTACTTATCACGTGACAATAATGCGATGACATTGACCTTGGTTGCAGGGATGATAAAAGCTGCATTTTGGCGAACCTTTCCAGAATAATCCGTTTTGAGCTCTGAGCATTTTTCTCAAATTTTGGATGATTCGAAAATCTACGATGAAGATCAGATTTTTTATTGTTTTAATTTAAATATCTCTGTTTCCTGGCTGGCTTTGTTTTCGATATGATTGTTGCGATTTTTGTCCTATATTCTATCCCATTTAATCTCCAGAAGTTGCCTGAATAAATGAGGCACTGACAAGCCTTTCGTCCAGAGCGGTTGAAGTGCCATCGTCTCGGCACCATCGCCTTTGCCTTCGTGTCATCTCGAGCGAAAGCTTTTCTGGAAAATGACACGATTTTCCCGCTCATAGATTGAGACGATTCAGAGTTTGGCAATTCGTTGTATTGGTAATTACGCATTTGCTGTTCATTAAAAAGGATTTTAAAATATCACAAAAATACCCTGTTCTGAATTACTGATTAATAAGAGAGAGACAGAAGGAGAGGGAGAATAACAAGGAAATAAAAACAGGAGAGGATACGGGGAGACAGAGAGCGAGAGTGAAAGATGGAGAGAAAGAGAGCGGGGGAGGCTACCGAGAGAAAACAAAAAGCAAGAGAGAGAATGGCGTTTGCGTTGTAATGAAAGGGAATATAAAATTGTGAAATGTTTCCTCTCGAGGTCGAACCGAGAATCTTGCGTGTGTGAACCGAACATGACAAGTGTGTGCGTGTGTGTGTATGGACATATACGTATATATATGTGTGTGTGTGGGTGGGGGGGTATATGCATGTATGTAGAGTATAAGTATGTATTTATATATATATATATATATATATATATATATATATATATATATATATATATATATATATATATACACACACACACACACACATGAATATATATTTAACCTATGTATATATATATATATATATATATATATATATATATATATATATATATATATATATATATATATATATATATATATATATATATATATATATATATATATATATATATATATATATACATATGCGAACACACACATACAAACACACACATACATACACACACAACATTGTTGATATATATTTGCATATACATGTTTATGTTTACACGCATAAATCTTTAAAACTGTGGATACACTATTTCGTTCTTTATCCTCTTTTTCTCACGTTCTCTTTTTTTGTTTTCATTATTGTTATTATTCTGTTTCAATTTTTCTCTCAACCAATATTTACATCGGAATATTAAACAATGAACCATCCAATAATTCTATCGTTCCCGCGGTATAGTGGTTATCACGTGCGCTATACATGCGCAAGGTCCTCGGTTCGATCCCGAGCAAAAGCAACGAACACTGGTTTTTGAAGAATTTTTGTCTACATGTCTTCCTGAAACAGCTGGTGATGCTGCAGTGACCTGGATTGCAGCCTCCACGTCAGAGGATGACCCTCCGAGCGGCATCCGAACGTCTGGCGCCACCGAGATGTTAGAGGATGCCTGTTGCTTCTTAATGAACAGAAGATTGGTCGGATGCCCTATTCTGTGATGGATATTACCTATTTGCAGTGTCTGCGATTTAGTCTAATTAACGTCAATCACATTTAAAATGCCCAGTGTGCATTCCCATATTCGCATTTCAAGTGCTAAAGGTAAGTAGGCCTACATATGGTTATTTTAAGATTTAGGAAACCAAAAGTCTAGGCTGGATACTCTGCTTTTATTTTTATTTAGTTATCTATTTTTTTTAGTTATCATTATTACTATTATTTTTTATCTATTTATTTATAATTTTATATTTTTTATTATTTTTTTTCTATAAAGCATATGTTTTAAATGTCTGGTTTCTTTTATCCCTTAGGAATTTCTATTCTGTCCACAATAGTGCATCGAAAGAAATAAAAATATAATCTATAATGGTTTGAATTACGTAGTTTGCATATCTGCTTCGCTGTAGTTAATACATGATCCTCCTAAGATGCTAACCTTGTTCGTTTTAACCAGTATAAGGTGGGCGCCCTTGTTAGCGACACGCTACAGTGCTTTTGTCTTGCTGTCTGTGTAGCATCGTTTCTCTGTCTCTATTTATGTGTAAATACACCGAAACGAGGTATGCAAATATGATTTTTTAAAAGTGATTTATCTTATCCATATACTCTCATGCTTGCGGTATGAAAATGTCTCCCACTCGCGCAGTTAACCAAACATCTCTTCCCATATTATTAATACTATGACACAAAGGCAGCACTCAAGGCCACATCCGTCTCATAATCCACCATTGGAATCAGTTTCCCAACTTACTGAATCAGAAAGTTAACGCACGTTGAACCAGAGGGAACACCGCTCGCAATTAGTGGCAGGTGTGTACAGGTGTTGAACAGCTTCTCGTGGATGGAGTGGATAGCAGTGGATCGTTAGGATCAACAAGAACAGCAAGAACGCGAAGGGAGAGAGGGAGAGGAAGAGGGAGTGAGAGAATAAAGAGAGAGGGGGGGAGAGGAGCAGTGAAAAAGAGAGAAAGGGAAGGAGAGAAAAAAAGAGAGGAGAGTGAGTACGTAGACAGAGAGAGAAAATTGTGGGGGGAGGGAGAGATAGACAGCGTCTGAGAGAGAAAAAAAGAAAGAGAGAGAGAGAGGGGGGGAAGTAATAAGCAGTAGAGGGAGGGAAAGATAGAAATATATAAATAAATAAATAAATAAATCACAGAGAAAGAGAAGGGAGAGAGTTCGTGTGGAAGAGTAAGGGGGTGAAGGGGGAGTTTGGGAGGAAGGAAGAGGGAGAGAGAGAGGGGGAGGGTGAAATAAAGAACGAGTGATGGAGAAAGAGAGAAAGATAGGGGTGAGGGTGAAGAGAGATGTAAAGAGAGAGGTATAAAGACAAGAGTCGCGAGAGTGAGAAAGAGCAGGAGTGAGAGAGAGAGATAAAGAAGGATGGAAAGATATATAGACAGTCATAGAGTGTGCTTGAGAGAGTGAGACAGATATAGAGAAAGCAAAGGTGATGGAGAGACAAAAATAAAGATAGAAAAGGAGAGAGAAGGGGTGAGTGTGAGTAACAGAGAGAGGAGGGAAGGAAGAAAGGAGGGTTGGGAAGGAGAGAAAGAGAGATTTAGAGAGAATGTGGGTTACAGAACAAGGGGGTGAGATAGAAATAGATAGAGAGAGGATGTGTGTGAGTAAGAGAGAGAGAAAGAGGGAGAGGGAGGGAGGAAGTAAAAATGAGAGAATGAGTTCAAGAGAAAGAGAAAAGGATTTCGACCGATAATACAGCGAAGAAATAAATATACCTATATAAGGCATTCCTCCCCTGTCCACAGAAAGGATAGTACGTCTCCCGTGATAAGACTGCTCTCTCGCCTTCTCGTGTCTTCAGTATCAACGGAAAAGGTCCACGCCGAGGCTGATCTCTGGCGTGCATCCCTCGTGTGGGAAACTAGTGCTGGCTGTCTACGTGGGTGTGGGGATTGTGGGTACTTGAAATGCGGATGTGGGAATGCGCACTGGGCATTTTGAATGTGATCTGACGTTAATTAGACTAAATTGAGGACACGGCCATAGAAATAGGTAATATGCCTAACAAAAGAGGGCATCCGACCAATCTTCTGTTCATTCAGTAGCAACAGGCTTCCTCTAGCACCTCGATGGCCTTGCGCGTGTGAAGCGCACGTGATGACCGCTACACCACGGGAACGATAGAAATGTGGGATGTTTCATTGTCTAATTTTGATATAATAGTGATTGAAAGAGAGAGAGAGAGAGGGAGAGAAAGACTGGTAGAGAATAATAACGATTATAAAAAGGAAAAAAAGTCAGTAAAAAAAAAAAATAATAATAATTGCAGCTAAACATTAAACAAATAAACATTTATAGAGAACATCGTTTCCGTGTTATAGTGGTTATCACGAACGGAAAACTACATTTTAAGGGTTTTTCACTTATATTACTTAATGTTTATATTTTTATTCAAAGTGTTATCATTACTGTCATTATCACTAGCATTATTTATATCTTATAAGTATCTTTATTGCTGTTTTATTGTTATTGTCATTATCATTACTTTTATCAATAGTATCATCTTAATCATAATACATAAATTTTTTTGTTTTTTGTTTTTTAGAAACCATTACTAAACATGTACATAATTAGACCACTTGATATCAAATCCTCTTAAAGTTCCTTTATATACTATAGTCTCCGTGGTGCAGTGGATAGCACATTCGCTTCTTACGCGAAAGACTTGGGTTCAAATCCCAACTGAGACGAATGTGTATGTGTTAACACATACACATAGTTTTATATGATAAATGGACACACACACACACACACACACACACACACACACACACACACACACACACACACACACACACACACACACACACACACACACACACACACCTATATATGCATATACATATGGATAAATGCATACATACATATATACATATACATATATGTACATATATGTATATATTTATACATATACATATATAAATATAAATATGTACATGTATGTTTATATATGATAATAACAGTGATAATAATGATAATAACAATGAAAATAACAATGATACTAACAATGATGATGATAATGATGACGGTAATAATAAAAACAGCAACGGTAATGATTATAACAATAATAACAAGAAAAACAAAGATAATTATAGAAATAGTAATAGTGATTTATGATGATGATAATGGTAATAATCCAAATAAAAACAAGAAAGGAAAGATAATTCATATTGCTCTAATCCATCAAACAAAAAAAGAATGCAACAGCCCCTGAAATCCTGATATGCATCTCTAAAATGTCTGTACATCAATGTTTGTGAATATTTAAATTTGTTAATAAATCATAAAAATAATAATAACAATAATAATGATCATAATACTAATGATGATACGAATACTAATGATGATGATACGAATACTAATGATGATGATAATGATAATAATGAAAATAGCAATGATACTAATTATCAAAATGATAATAACAATAGTGATAATGATGATGATAATGAAAGTAATGAGTAACAATAAGAAGAAGAACAGTTCTAATGATAATGAAAATAGTACTAAAATGATTATGATAACATTTATAAGAAATAATAATGAAAAGGAAAAACATTAATAATTACAATGATGATGGTGATGATGAGCATAACAGAACAATAACAACAACAGTAATAATGATGATGATAATGGCAACAATAGTAATAATATTAATTGAAATAGCAATAATAATGATAATGATAACAATGATTATGCAAAAAAATGTTGTTGTTTGATCATTATTATTATCATTATTGATAATGGGAATAACAATTATCATTATCAACATTACTGTTATGTAGTCATCTTTTGAATAAACTAATGGGTTATGAATGTGAGATGTAGGCTTACAAATAACAGCCTTTTTTCTACAAGATTGCAATTCTCAATGACGCTGTTTAAAGCAACTGCAAATTTTAAAGTGTACAAGTATGTATGTTTCTTTCGTAAATGTTTTTACTCTTGTTCATGATGAACATAATTCTTTATATAAATGGAGTTTATGAATATATAGGTTTAATGTATTTTATCATCAATAAGAACATTAAAAATGATAGGCCTACTTAGCGCTAAAGATCCCCGTGTAGTTGATTGACAAGTGACAATCGTTCGTTTCCTTTCATTCGCGTCTAATTCCCTCGGAGTGAAATTCATTGCAGTTACTGTAATGTACGTAGGTTAGACGATAGCATTTTCAGTGATGAGAAACATTTTGTTCATTAATATCATTGTTTTTTTCAGAAGAAAATGGTCCTTATGTGTCTGCCTTTCTAAAAACTCTCCCCCTTTCTCCCTCTCTATATAATTATATGCATATCTCATCTTTTCGTTTTCTTTATATTTCTATATTTCTCTTTCTCTGCCTGACGCCTCTCGCTCTCCGCCCTTCTTTCTCTTTTTCTCCAGCTATAACCTACCTGTGTGTATGTGCCTCTCCCTCTTCGCTTACGATAAATATTATATATTGTTGAAGAAGAAACCTATATGGACTAGATTTTATTGTTTCCTTTGGGAATAGATGCTGTGTTCTCTTATATTTCCAGTATCATTGTGTCCTCTCCAGCAAAATCTGTTTTTGGGAGTGTTTCTCTTTTCATTTCCTCTCTTTCTCTGCATCTCTTTTTCTTTCCACTCCCCCCCTCTCTCTCTGTCTCCCTCTCTCAATCTTTTGCTGATGTTATAACCATATTTACGATCTATTTTTGTGGGCTTTAATTCTTACTGTGTTACACTTGTAGGGAGTCAACCTTCATTTGCTATGTTTATTATTTATTTAATTATATCTTCACGACGTTTATCTGCCATTGCCTTATTTTACCATGCAAGTATTGAAATCATTTTAAAGTCAAGGTCAAAAATAGCCAACGTCAATGGATAAGAGCATGAGAGAGAGAGTGAGTGAGTGAGTGAGTGAGAGAATTATTGTTATCAATGATGTATGTATATTCTAATCATTGTTGATTTGATTACTTTTATTGCTAAATTAACAACAGATATATAATCTAAAACCATTACAAAATCACTTATCTTTATATTATCATCGCTGTTACTTTTGTCTTATTATCAGAATCATTATCATTTTCAACTTCGAGATTTCCTTGTCAGTATCAATCTCTTAACCTTCGCTATATTTTTTATATCATTAGTTGTAGTAATAGTGGTTAATAGTGAGGGGAAAATAACTTAATCCGAGAAAGCCTGCTTCCAGTATCATCCTTATACAAACTTACGGGAAGGAATAGCAGTGGAAAATAGATGAATAAACAAAGAAACGAACAAACTTACAAGATATATATAAACAAACACTCACCTCAAAAAAATCCTTCTCTGCTT
>NC_091559.1:9834703-9865032 GCF_042767895.1 Penaeus vannamei | reverse complement strand
TGGGTTTTAGTAAACAAATGCAAACGAAGAACAAGAAAACACTCGCATATTCTTGTGCTTTTCATGGTCTTCCCTCCGTGAATTATTCTGCCCCCCCTTCCCCTGCCTTTCATATCCTAGATTACCAAAAGTCTTCTCACCTTCCCGTTCTCATCCCCTTCCGTCCCCTTTCCCCTGAACCAACCTTACCTGATGCGAAGTCAATTCAAAATGCTATCATAGAAGTTGCGTAAATAAGCATTATACTTATCTAATTACAAAGTAGGAATCCAATGATACTTCATAGTCTTTGTGTACGCTACCTGTCTTGTTTATCTCTCATTTCGTGGACAGGTGGATTTGTTTGATCAACAGTAAATCAAGGCTACTTTTAAACTAACCATTAAATTAATCGTTATAGATATAGATAGATAGATAGATAGATAGATAGATAGATAGATAGATAGAGAGAGAGAGAGAGAGAGAGAGAGAAGTTTGTCAGCAAAAATATGTAAGCAGAACGTATACGCTGTACGTACATCCCTGTTACATTCTTTCGATTAATATAGACAAATAAGTGGAAACAAGAAACAAGTTTCCTTGGCAAAAGAGGTAATTAGCAGTGAAAACGGTACATCATTCTTTAATAGATGGAAGTGGCTATATTACAATTCCTGGTATTGATAGAGACACATTTACCCCTATTCCCATTTTACAAGGGCTATTACTGATCTTTATTACCATTGTGTTTATTTGCCTCCTTTCTTCCGATCGCCCTTAGCACTGTTATGGCGATCATTGGCGTTTTTGCTATTTTCATCTTTATCCTTCGCGTCTTTCTTTTTCCTTATCTTTAGCTTTCTTTCCATCTATCATCTCCGGTTCCGTCTTTCTCTCACTTTTTATGCATTTCTCTTCTGAAAGTAAACCGGGCTGCGGCTGCAAACACACATGGTAGATAGGCTCTTTTTATCTATCTATCAAATATCTCTATCTATCTATCTATTCATCTATACATTTATCTATTCATTTATCTATTTATCTAGCTATCTGCCTATTAATCTATCTATCTATCTATCCGTATATATATATTTGTTTATTTATCTATCTATTCATCTATTTATCTTTCTATCTGTATATGTTTATCTATCTATCTATCTATCTATCTATATATATATACATATATATATATATATATATATATATATATATATTTGTCTATCTATCTACCTGTTTGTTTATCTGTTTATCTATCTATCTGTTTTCTATTTATAGAACCATCCATCTACCTATCTACAGAGAAATTAATACACGGACAAAGATAAATAGATGTATAAGCAGAGATAGACAGAGAGGAGAGAAAGAGATATGGAGAGAGAAGGAGTGCGTGTATTTTGCCATCCATATATGTATAAACTCATACACACACTTTTTAGTATCTTTTAGTGTCATTTATAAAAAGAAAAAAAAAAAACATCTCAGTCTCTCTCTCTGTCTCCCTCTCCCTCTCTCCCTTTCCTCTCTTCTCTCTCTCTCTCTCTCTCTCTCTCTCTCTCTCTCTCTCTCTCTCCCTCTCTCTCTCTCCCTCTCTCTCTCACCGTCTCCCTCTCTCCCTTTCCACTCTGCTCTCTCTCTCTCTCTCTCTCTCTCTCTCCCTCTCTCTCTCTCTCCCTCTCTCTCTCCTTCTCTCTCTCTCCGTCTCCCTCTCTCCCTCTCCTCTCCCCCCTCTCTCTCTATCTATCTCCGTCTTTCTTTCCTCTCTCTACCTCTATCTCAATCTCTCTATTCCTCTCTCGATCTCACTCTCTATCTGTCTGTCTATTTACCTCTATCCATCTGTCTATCTCTGTCTATCATCTCCGAACGTAAGCCTCCGTGGCGGAGTGGAAAGCACGATCGGCTCCAACGCAACAGGCGCGGGTTCGATTCCCGAGGGAGGCAATTATCAGACTTTTTAGTATTTTTTTATTGTCATTTATATAAAAAGACGTCTCAGTCTCACTCTCTGTTTACCTCTCCGCCCCCCCCCCCCCTCTCTCTCTCTCTCTCTCTCAAGTCAAGAAATCAGAGAAAAAGAGACAGAGAACACCAAACACCAAAGCCGTTAAAGGGAGCAGATCGTCCTGACACCGTCTACCTTTACATCACCAGTTGTCACCCAGACACAAACGAAGAGGATATAAAACATCTATCCGAAAAGTTTGAAAACATAAGTGTCAAGGCCCATAAGACAGTGATGACACATGATTACTACACCAGCTTTACGGTGTCAGTAAGAGGAAAGAACATCAAACCTGAACTATTTTTAGACTCTGATACTTTTCCTGACAATGTTAAAGTGTTCCTAAACAAAAACAAGTACAAGCGCGATCAGAATGTTTGACCAGGCAACGCCGTCAGCGTTACCAATGACTAGATCGCAAAATGTCATACAAATAGAGCATATAAATGCTCAGTCTCTCCTCGGGCATTTTGAAGAAATTAAAATGCTTGTTGAGGAGAGAAACATAGACATATTATGCATAAGTGAAACATGGCTCCACCAGGAAATGGTCAGTAATTTCATAAATATTCCAAATTTTAAAGTTTACAGATGTGATGCAGGGCGAGGAGGAGTGTGTATATATGTACGGGATACCCTGAAGTCAAACAGGATATCTACTACAGCAGTTAACAATACTGCCGTAGAAGATGTCTGGGTTACCGTACAAAGCAACATGCTTCCTTCCTTCATTATTGGCACTGTCTATAGGCACCCTCATGCTACCTCGGAATCTTTTGAATACATTGAAAAGGTTTTTAGAGAAATATCCTTAAAAAAGAAACCGCTTTTCATCTTAGGTGACCTAAATGATTATTTAACAAAATCTAATGCTAAATTAGCGAGGGTAATTAAGAAAAAAAATAGAGCAAATAATAGATAAACCTACTCGAATTACAGAAAACACCTCTTCTCTATTAGATTTAATAATAACTAACAGACCAGATCTCATTCTCCATTCCGATGTCACCCCGTGCCACGTTGCTGATCATGAACTTATCACGATGACGATAAATATAAAGAAAACAAAGAGACCACCAGTAATAAAAACTTTTCGCGATTTCAAACACTATGACCCTCAGTCTTTCCGCGAACTTATCCTGTCTAAAGAAATGAATCTATTAAATATTCCATCGACAGATAATGTAAACAAACAAGTAACTATTCTCACGGAAGTTATTAATACCAGCATCGATGCGCTGGCTCCCTACGTAACACGAATCGTCAGACGTCCCCCTGCTCCATGGATAAATGACGACATCAAGAGAGCCATTTGCGATAGAAATGAAGCCCACCAAGCTCTTAAATTTAACAGACATGAAGCTGTCTTTCAATTAGATTATAAAGTAAAAAAGAAAAATGTCAAAACGTTAATTCAATCTGCTAAAAGAAATTATTTCAGAAATAAATTTACCGAGTATAAGAACAACTCTGATAAAACATGGAAAACTGTTAAAACACTAGTGCCTCAAAACAAACTCACTAGTGATTGTGCAGGGCTTACACAAAACACAGAACATTTTAATCACTTCTTTTCAAAAATTGGAAAAGTAACTTATGAACAAACAACTGCTTCTACATTACAACGAAACACAGATAGGGCAATGTTTACAACTAATTTTTTCAGACCACAACCAGTGGACGTAGAAACAATAATCTTAGTAATAAAACACCTTCGCGAAACAAATGCTGTAGGAGCAGACGGTATTGCTTTGCGCTTTATCAGAGATAGTCTACCCGCAATTGCACATTATTTGACGGTTATTATTAACACCTCTCTGGTCACTGGTGTATTTCCGTCGCTTTGGAAACATGGTATAGTAACACCAATTTTCAAGTCGGGGGATATAGAAGATGTGAATAATTATCGCCCTATCACTATACTCCCTATATTATCTAAAGTTATTGAAAAAATTGTTGCAAATCAATTCACGAGTTTCCTGGAGGCCAATAACTTATTATCTAAAACGCAACATGGTTTCAGAAATAAGTTATCTAGTGAAACAGCTTTGCTACAAACTACTGATGAGATCTATAATAACATAGACAATAATCAAGTAAATTTGCTCACATTATGCGACCTTTCTAAGGTTTTTGATAGTGTTAACCATGAAATTCTCCTCAACAAATTAGTAATTCATAAAATTGATACCTTTTGGTTTAAAAGTTATTTAGATGCAAGGACCCAATCGGTAAGAATCAAAGATTGTATGTCATCAAAACAAGAAGTACCTTTTGGTGTTCCACAAAGATCCATTTTAGGTCCGATCCTATTCACAATTTTCATAAATGATTTATCAACAATAGCTCACAACTGCCTTCTGGTACAGTACGCCGATGATTCACAGTTTCTTCATAGTGACTCTGTAAACAACTTGAATACATGAATAAGAAACACTCAACATACCCTTACACAAGCAAAATTATATTTTGACACTAATGGCCTTAAACTAAATCCACATAAAACTCAATGTATATTTATAGGTAGCCGGCAGAATATAGCTAAAATTCCCAATGACACGACCACAGAATTTGAAGGCTGCTCTATCAAGCCGAACACTTCAGTGAATAATCTGGGAGTACACTTAGACAAATACATGACATTTGAACAACACGTTGACAAGATACACAGGAAAGTAATGGGCACCCTAATATATCTTAATCACATAAAAAATCAAATCACTACTGAAACTAGAATCATGGTTGTGCAAACTCTAGTTCTAAGCATTATTAACTACTGTTCAAATATTTGGGGTTCGACTAACAAAACCCAAATGCAAAAAGTACAAAAATTACAAAACTTTGCTGCAAGAGTTGCATTAGGTAATATCAGTAAACTTGATCACATTAGCCCACATATCCAAAAATTAAATTGGTTAAAAGTCCAACCTAAATGCAGTTATGATACATGTGTATTCATCTACAAGCTCATTCATGGGAATTATCCGCAGTGGTTAATGCCCTTGCAAACTGTAGGGACCACATCAGGTGTCGTGACACGCCAAGTAAACTCTCTTCATGTTAAGAGATCGAGGACTGATACAGGGGCACGACAAATGGAAATACGTGGACCCAAGCTATGGAACATGTTACCAGATAATATAAGAGTCATTAATAGCTTTTGTAATTTCAAAACGAAATTAAAAGAACACCTTTTAAATAATCAACTGTAGATATGAATGTATTTATGTAAAGAATAACCATTGTAATTAATGGAATAAAATGTTTTGACTTTTGACTTTTGACATTCTCTCTCTCTCTCTCTCTCTCTCTCTCTCTCTCTCTCTATCTCCCAAACAAATACAGTTCGTTAATAGTTTGATTTTCCTTGTAGCAACACGGTATGTATATTCTCAGATTGAAGGTAGTAAAAAATGTCATTACCATGGTTTAAAACTTTTCAAAAACTGATTTAATAGTCTATTCTAATTTGATACCTTATTGCACGCCGATAATCTCATCGATTTAGATATTATAAACCTCTTCACTACTTTGTGATTTCAAATAACCAGCAATAACAAAACCAGGGCTTAGGTGCCCTCATGGGACCGGACAACAATCATCCGATTTTACATTTCTTCAGGATAACTCCGCATCAGTAATGATAGGGAATAATTGCCTGATATAGAGTCTATGAGCATGTCTATTCATGGAAGTTTGTATGAGTTTGCGGTTTGCAATTCACACACACCCATTTACTACTAAAACTAATAATGATGGAAAAAATAATTACATTCATGAGAATAAACAATGGTAATTACAATAATGGTTATAAACGTGATGCCATGATATTAATCAAGTTGATAGTAATACTGATGACAGTAATAATAACTATACCAGTCAAAGAAAGAGTGATTGAGAGGAGGGGGGGAGAAAGAGAAAGAGATAGGGGAGAGGGGGAGAAGGAAAGAGAGACGGAGAGGGAGAGGGGGGTTACTGAGATAGAGAAAAAGAGATAGTGTGTTAGCTAGGGATGAAGAGAGAGACATGGGGGTGGAGAGGGAGAGGAGTCGTTTTTCGCAATTCAGATTTTAAGGGGATGAATATTTTTCGTGGCCAATTTGCTTTTGAACTCTCTCTCTCTCTCTCTCTCTCTCTCTCTCTCTCTCTCTCTCTCTCTCTCTCTCTCTCTCTCTCTCTCTCTCTCTCTCTCTCTCACCCTCTCTCTCTTTTTAAGCAAGAGGATAATGGCAGATCAGCAACCAAAAAGAAATGTTGATGAGTGTAAGCAAATTTAGATATGAAAACAAATTTGTTGCATAAAAACCGTGAGAATTTTGTCTCCGTCGTGGAATGAACCCGAGTCTGTCGCTTTAAAGGCGGCACAGATGCATAAAATATACCTGACATTTGATTTTATTAGATTTGCATAGTATTTATGTAGGTTATGTTACATATGCTGTGTGAATTCATGTGTTATGTTTCTCTCTCTCTCTCTCTCTCTCTCTCTCTCTCTCTCTCTCTCTCTCTCTCTCTCTCTCTCTCTCTCTCTCAGTGTAGTCTATGCAATCTATTTTTATGTTTTACTGATCTAATAGTTCTTAAATAGTGCATTTTATTATTATTGTAGCAATACGGTGTGTACATTCTTAGAATTATCTATGTTTACCATGCGTTAAAATTAATAAAAAATTTAAAATGATATATATATATATATATATATATATATATATATATATATATATATATATATATATATATTCTTATGTGATGTGTTATCATACGCCTATAATCACAGTCAAACTTCAGTCCCATCGATTTACATAAAATTATCAACCTCGCCATATCCACTCTGTTCTTGGCGCCTTTAAGATAATAAAATCAGGGTTGGGTGCCCCGCCCTCGTAAGGACTGTCTCTAAATTGCCCTCATGAGATGCGGAAAGCAATACGGAAATTTTACATTTGTTCAACATATAATTGGTAATGGTATGGAAAACTTGCCTGAAACTATTCAACATGGTTTAAACGTTGATTAAGCCGCTTCCTCCTTGCTTACCGCAGTTTTCTTCGATGAGGACAGATGGCCCCGCGCCTTCACAGCTGACGCCGCATCCGTCCTTCTCTCACCTTTGTAAATTTCTTTTCTAAAAGTAAATTCTGTGGATTCAAATGCACGCAGACAAGACGAGCGATTGTGATGATGATGATTTAGGATTAAACTAAAATTTGCTGCTAGTGTGTAAGATACTTCATGACTATCCGGTGGGCAAGGAGAAAGACTGAGAGCGAGATTGAGTGGTCTATATAAATGCGTTTTGCAATTCACAATGTATGCGCGCGCACACACACACACACACACACACTACTAATATTAGTAATGATTATTACAGCACTGATAATATAGAATAGTGATTACAATAATGGTGATAAAAGTGATATTATAATGATATGATGATAATAACACTGCTGCCAGTAATAACAAGAAAGAAAGAGAATGAGTGAGAGGAGGGGGAGAAGAGAAGGGGAAAGAGAGGGGGAGAGAGGGAGAAAGAGAGGGGGAGAGGGAGAAAGAGAGGGGGAGAGGGAGGAGATGGGGGGGACTAATATATAAAGAGAAAGAGAATGTGTTAGCGAGGAAAGGAGATATAGAAAAAGGGGGGAAGGATGGAGAGGGAGAGAAAGGGGAGAGGTATGGAGAGGGAGAGAAAAGAGTGTAATTTTTCGTCATTTAAATATTAATGGCATGGAAATTGTTCTCGGCTAATTTGCTGTCTTTCTCAACATACATGTGAAAGTGAACAGAAAAGCAAAAAAAGCGAGAAAAAATATGCAGTGTGATGTAAGAGGATAAAGGCAGATAAGCAACCAGAAATAAAGATAGAAATGACGATTTTATAAGAAATTTTGAGTAACACGGTTTTGTGCATAATTAATGTCATGTTCTCCGTCGGGGATCGAACCCGAGTCTGTCCCTTTAGAGGCGACCGTGCTAACCACTGCACAACAGTGACATAGGGAAAGAGAGGAATAGTATGAAATCATGTGTGTTTTCTTGTGTTACCCTCTCTCTCTGTCTCTGTCTCTGTCTGTCTGTCTGTCTGTCTGTCTGTCTGTCTCTCTCTCTCTCTCTCTCTCTCTCTCTCTCTCTCTCTCAGACCTATCGATTTAAATAATGTTATAAACTTCATAACTTCTCTGTTCTTGGTCCAATTTAAATATCTAATTATAACTAAATCAGGGCTTGGGTGCCCTCGTGAGACGCGGACAATACTCCAATTTCACATTTGTTCAGGATAACTCAGTATCAGCAATGAAATGGAATACTTGCCCGACACTATTTTACATGGTGTCAAATGGCTGAGCCGTTTCCTGCTTGCTTTCTGCAGTTCTCTCTTCGATAAGTACAAATGGCCCCCGCGCCTTCACAGCTGACGCGATGACGACAAAGGTAGAGGGTGCCATGTATACACATAAAATACATCGATTGTGTTATATTATACTCATTATATGATTCAGATCTACTGCAATTATTAGTCCTATTTATTGTTACGGTAGTTTATTATCAGAAGGTCTATTAGAATATAAATATCAGTTCTGGTCAAGTGTTAACATGTCTTCAGATGGAGTTAAATTCTACCACAACCTAACTGTTTTCAGGACAGTTCTTAAGATTTTCAATTCGCCATTATCACATTCATATACCGCACTCTTCTGGTCATTGTCATTCCGATAGCTATCATTATTTGCATTTTCATTCTTAATGCCATTTTTTCTTATTTTTCATTCTCTTTTCCTGTATTTCCGCATCTGTTCTTCTCTCACGTTTATACATTTATTTTCTAAAAGTAAATTGTTCTGTGATTTAACATTCGCACAGAGAAGATAAACAAAATTTATAAAGATTTTTTTTAGGATTGAAATAATTCAGATATGCGTCGAGTGTTTGAAATATTTAATGAAGAATATCTGGTGGCCAAGAAGAGAGAATAAGCGCGAGATTAAGTGTCTCGTATGTGTGTGTTTTCAATTGAAAAACTCACAGCAAATTTGAATAAGTTTAATCCTAAATCATCATTATCACAATCGCTTGTCGTCTGCGTGTATTTGTAGCCACAGAATTTACTTTTAGAAAAGAAATTTGTAAAGGTGAGAGAAGGACGGATGCAGCGTTAGTTGTGAAGGCACGGAACCCATTTGTGCTTATTGGAGAAAAACTGCGGTAAGCAAGGAGGAAGCGGCTTAGTTAGCGTTTGACAGCACGTAAAATAGTGTCAGGCAAGTATGCCATGCCAGTACCAATACGGAATCATCTTGAACGAATGTAAAATTTCAGTATTGTTTTCGCACTCTTTCTTGTTCTTTAACTATGGTTGTTTTTACTACCAGCAGTATTGTCATAATCTAAATTACTCTTTGGCACTATGTATAATAATGTCAGGCAAGTATTTCATATCAATGCTAAGGTTATCCTAAACAAAAAAAGGTGTATACAACCTAATGCTCCGCCAGCGTTCGCGACGCGTTCGTCTGTATCCGGCAGCGTACAGGATCCACTTCAGGCTGGGATGTCCAGCTACACCGGAGATGACGGTTGCGGCGCTGCGGCCAACGGAGCACCAACGGCACCTGCGCCTGACATTCTCGGGGCGATGTGTCGCTTTTCTCGCCCCGGGATCGGGTTTGGACCAACAGTCGGGGCGCGGGCATGTTGTGGGTGTTGTGTTAAGCGTAGATGTGTGAGTGTGAGTGTAAATGTATGTGAGAGTGTATTTGAGACTGTGTATTTGTACTGCCGCGGACGGGTATCGAACCCGGGACCCTCTACCTCTGAGGGAAGTGCTCTAACCACTGAGCTACCGCGACAGCACTAAGAAAGAGGCGACTTGTCTATTTGAATTGGTCATTGCGCGAGCTCGTGAACATGTGAGTGCGTGCTAGCTTGCGTATATGTAAGTGTATGTGTGTGTGCATACATACATAGAAGTGTGTGCGTGTTTTTGTTAAATCTTATGTCTATGTGTATATAAATCTCGCTCTCGTTCTTTCTCCTTGCCCACAAGTTATTCATTAAATATTTGACACACTGGCAGCAAATTTGAATGTTTAATCCTAAATTATCTTTATCACAATCTTGGCTTCAACCATTTATAGCCACAGAACACCGCATTTAGAAAAAAAAAATTGATACAGGTGAGAGAAGGATGAATGCAGCGTCAGTTGTGAAGGCAGTGGGCCATTTGCACTTATCACAGAAAAAACTGCAGGAAGCAAGGAGGAAACTTAATTAACGTTTAGCACCATGAAAAAAAGCGTCAGGCGAGTATTCCATACCATTACCGATGCAGAGTTATCCTGAACAAAAATAAAATTTCAGTATCGTTTCCCGCGTGTCATGAGGGCAAATTAAGAGACAGTCCTTACGAGGGCGGGGCACCCAACCCTGATTTTATCATTAGTGGGTATTTTACAGGAGCCAAGAACAGAGTGGATATGGCGAGGTTGATAATTTTATCTAAATCGATGGGACTGAAGTATGTGTGATTATAGGCGTATAATAAACACATGGAAAAATTAATTTTATTTCTATTATTTTCCAGTTTCTATTAATTTTGACTCATTGTAGACATAGGTAATTCTACGATTGTACACTCCGTATTTCTGCAGTAATAACAAATATTATTTAAGAACTGTATTATGAAATTATTAACGTATAATAATAGATTGCATAGACTAGATTGAGAGAGAGCGAGAGAGAGAGAGAGAGAAACAACACATAGATTCACACACAACATATGTAGCATAACCTACATAAACACTATGCGAATCTAATAAAACAAAATTTAACCGACATGGTATGTCTCCGTCGAGCAGCGGTTAGCACGGTCGCCTTTTAAAGCGACAGACTTTGCTCACTCATCAACATTTCCCTCCTTCTTTCAGGTTGCTTCTCTGCCTTTATCCTCTTACTTGTAAGTGCATATATGGGATTTGTCTTGTTTAAAAGAAAGAGAAAGGGAGAGAGTTCAGAAGCAAATTGGCCACGAAAAATATTCCCACAAAAAATTGAATTACGAAAAATGACTCTTTTCTCCCCCTTGTCTCTCTCTTCATCCCTTGCTATCACACTATCACTCTTTCTATATCTCAGTAACACCCCCTCTCCCTCCCTCTCCTCCATTTTTTCTTTTTCTCCCCCTCCTCTCACTCACTTTCTTAAACTAATATAATTATTATTTCTGGCAGCAGTATTATTAATATCATGTCATAATAATTATCATTATCATTATTATCATTACTCTCACTATTTTATTGGTTATGCCTTATTTCCA
The DNA here is from genome assembly GCF_042767895.1 of Penaeus vannamei. Lineage (NCBI taxonomy): Eukaryota > Metazoa > Arthropoda > Malacostraca > Decapoda > Penaeidae > Penaeus > Penaeus vannamei. The sequence goes on along the minus strand of NC_091559.1, from coordinate 9,853,741 downwards.
TTCTCATTATCATTACCTTAACTATTCTTTCATAATCATCTTTTCATTTTCATTATCACTTTATTCTTACTGCAGTGGTTCTAATATTATTTTAGAATCTCTCTCTCTCTCCTTCTCCACCTCTTCCCCATCTCTTTATCTTTTGTCTCTCTCCCTCTCTCCTTCCTTCACTAACACACTTTCTTTTTCTTTATTTCTCAATAATACCCCTCTGTCTCTTCCTTCAGCTCTATCTCTTCCCTCTTCTTCTCTCTGTTATTCTTTCTCTTTCTCACTTTAATTTTTTTCTGTTATGGTAATTATTACTGACAGCAGTATGTTTTGGACTATCTTTATTATCATCATTGTCATTAATATCATGTCATCACTTTTATCAACATTATTAGTTATTACCATTGTTTATCATAATTGCAATTATCATTGTCATCATTAGTAGTATTATTTGGAACTAATATTTACCTATTAATAGACCTAATCTTGATAATCCACTGTGACAGTAATATACAATAACTATTACAATAATCTGAACCATTCAAGGAATAAATCATCACGTAATTTAAGTATTTTTTATACACACATGGCTCGCTCAACCTTTGTTGTCATCGCGTCAGCTGTGAAGGCGCGGGGGCCATTTGTACTTATCGAAGAGAAAACTGCAGAAAGCAAGCAGGAAACGGCTCAACCATTTGACACCATGTAAAATAGTGTCAGGCAAGTCTTCCATTTCATTGCTGATACTGAGTTATCCTGAACAAATGTGAAATTGGAGTATTGTCCGCGTCTCACGAGGGCACCCAAGCCCTGATTTAGTTATAATTAGATATTTAAATTGGACCAAGAACAGAGAAGTTATGAGGAGGTTTATAACATTATTTAAATCGATAGGTCTGAGAGAGAGAGAGAGAGAGAGGAGGGGGTAACATACGAAAAACACATTGAATTCATACATTATGCAAATACAGTACAACTAAATTCATCTCTTACCCTATGTCACTGTAGTGCAGTGGTTAGCACGGTCTCCTCTAAAGGGACAGACTCGGGTTCGATCCCCGACGGAGACCAAATAATATAATTATGCACAAATCCGTGTTACTCTTTCTTATACAATCTTCATTTTCATCTTTATTTCTGGTTGCTTATCTGCCTTTATCCTCTTACCTCACACTGCATATTTTTTTCGCTGTTTTGCTTTCTGTTTACTTTCACATGTACGTAGAGAAAGACAGCAAATTAGCCGAGAAAAATTCCCATGCCACTAATATTTAAATAACGAATATTACACTCTTTTCTCTCCCTCTTCATGCCTCTCCCCTTTCTCTTCATCCTTCCCCCCTCTATCTCTCCTTCCCTCGCTAACACATTCTCTGTCTTTCTCTTTATATATTAGTCCCCCCCCCCCATCTCCTCCCTCTCTGCCCCTCTCTTTCTCCTTCTCTTCTCCCCCTCCTCTCACTCATTCTCTTTCTTTCTTGTTATTACTGGCAGCAGTATTATTATCATCATAATCATTATAATGCCATCACTTTTATCACAATTATTGTAATTTCAATTATATATTAACAATGCTGTAATAATCTTTACCATCATTATTATTAGTAGTAGTGTGAGACTTTGTGTTTGTGTGTTTATGTGTGTGTGTGTGTGTGTGTGTGTGTGTGTGTGTGTGTGCGTGTGTGTGTGTGTTTGTGTGTGTGTGCGTGTGTGTGTGTGTGTTGTCTGCGAGCATTTGGAGCCACAGGAGAATTCACATTTAGAAAAGAAATTTTATAAGCTGAGAGAAGGACGAATACGTCAGTTGTGAAGGCGCGGGGGCCATTTGTACTTATCGAAGAAAAAAACTGCAGTAAGCAACTGGGAAACGAGCTTAATTAACATTTGACACCATGTAAAATAATAGGCAAGTATTCCATACCATTACCAATGCAGAGTTATCCTGAACAAAAATAGAATTTCAGTATTGTTTTCCGCGTGTCATGGCAATTTAGAGACAGTCCTTACGAGGGCGGGGCACCCAACCCTGATTCTATCATTAGTGGGTATTTTACAGGAGCCAAGAACAGAGTGGATATGGCGAGGTTGATAATTTTATCTAAATTGATGGGACTGAAGTATAACTGTAACACTTCACATTAGAATATATATTTTTATTTTAATCATTTTCCAATTTTTAATAACTTTTACGCATGGTAATTCTAATTCTAATTCTAAGAATGCACACGCCGTATTGCTAAACTGGTAATAAAATGCATTTAAGAATTATATTTATTAATCAGTAAAACATAAAAATATATTGCATAGATAACATTGAGAGAGAGAGAGAGAGAGAGAGAGAGAGAGAGAGAGAGAGAGAGAGAGAGAGAGAGAGAGAGAGAGAGAGAGAGAGAGAGAGAGAGACCTACATAAACACTATGCAAATCAAATAAAACTAAATTTCAAATTTATCCTATGTGTCTGTAGTGCAGTAGTCGCCTCGAACACGACTGACTCGGGTTCGATCCCCGACGGAGACCACAACCATAAAGTTTTTATGTTGTTTCAACATCTAAATTTGCTTACACACACAAACATTCTTTTGGTTGTCTAATGCACAAGGAGAGCTAGTCTATTCATGTATGGTTGTATGAGTTTGTGTTTTGCAATTCACCGTACATGTATGCACACACACACACACACACACACACACACACACACACACACACACACACACACACACACACACACACACACACACACACACACACACACACACACACACACACACACACACACACACACACACACACACACAGACACATACACACACACACACACACGCACGCACGTTCACTACTGATACTAATAATGATGGTGAATATAATTACATTCATGATAATAAATAATGGTAATTACAATAATAGTTATAAACGTGATGACATGATATTGGTTAAGTTGATAGTAATACTGGTGCCAGCAATGATAACTATACAAGTTAAAGAAAGAAAGAGAGTGAGAGGAATGAGAAAGAGAAAGAGATGGGGGAGAGGGGGAGAAGGAGAGAAAGAGAGGGAGAGAGAGGTTACCGAGATATAGAAAGATAGTGCGCTAGCGAGGGATGAAGAGAGAGAAAAAAGCGTGGGGGGGAGGGGGGGGGGAATGGAAAGGGAGAGAAAAGTCATTTTTCGTAATTCAGATTTTTGTCGGATGAATATTTTTCGTGGCCAATTTGCTTTTGAACTGAAAACGAGATTAAGTGATCTATGTGTTTTGCAATTGAACACACACACACACACACACACACACACACACACACACACACACACACACACAGATACATACACACACACACACACACAAATACATTCACTACTAATACTAATAATGATGGTAAAGATAATTACATTCATGATAATAAACAATTGTAATTACAATAATAGTGAAAAAATGATTACATGATATTGGTTATGATGATAATACTGCTGCCAGTAAAAATGACCATAGCTGCTAAAGAAAGAGAATGAGTGAGAGGAGTAAGGAAAAATAGAGAGTGGTGGGGGAGAGAGGGAGAAGGAGAAAGAGAGGGAGGGAGATATAGAAAGTGCTAATGTGTTAGCAAGGGAAGAAGAGAGGAGAGAAGGGGGGCGGAGTTTGAGGAAAGTCGTTTTTCGTAATTAAATTTTTTTTTGTGGGATGAATGTTTTTCGTGTCCACTCTCTCCCTTTCTCTTTTTATAACAAATACACACAAATGAACGCAAAAAAAGTTTCGACCCATTTTCTCATTCAACACGTTTTCTTTTCACTTGTATTCGCTTTATTTTCCGTTTTTGCAAAGTTTCTATATTTTTCTTTATTTCGCATATATATCGGAATTTGACGAATTTTGTACATGAAAATTTTCTCACTCGCCTTTATTTTCCAATGATAGTTTCTATTCATTTTTGTTATTCGATTTATTTTCTATTTTTTATCGCATATATACGCTGAAATAGGAAAGAATGGAATATTCACGCAAACAAACACATACGCACATAAAAATAGGGAAAAACTGATTGCAACCGACGGGCGTCTTGTATTTTTTGTGCCCGGGGCTTTCCATGTCTTTCAGCCCCGGGCGAGGTTGCAACCAGAGGGAGCACTTTTGGCTCCCTTTTGCAGATTCGAACTCGCGATCGCGGGTTTCGAATCTGGCGCCCTTACCCTCTCGGCCACGGTGACGAGGGGCAATAAGAATGGATTGGGAAAAGCTTTTATGTAAGATGTGCAACATATATGTGATGTGTGAGCGTGTGTGTATGTGTGAGTGCGTCTGAGCGCGCGCGTGAATGTGTGTGAGCGCGCGCGAGTATGTGTGTGCTTGTGAGCGCGCGTGATACCCAGGATGATTATGGGACGACGGTGATGCGACAGTGATGGTGAAAATAATGGGTGATGAAGGTAATTTCTAGATCGTGGATAAGCCAGGAACAGGTTTGGACGCTCGGGTCGAAAATGTGAATGCATGAAACTTTCGGAATTAAAAGTCAGATACTAACAAATATCCTTCAAAAATAAATTAAAATATGGTACAACTGAATTTCTTTCGAAGCTATTTCACAAAAGTGTAAAATCTTATACCGAGCCATGATGAAACAAATATGCAGGTAAGCACATGAGCAACCTTACTTTATTACTGAACATATGAATTCGTTCCACCACTCAACTAAATCACATAGGCCTACTCCTGCACGTTGTAACAAGAGACTTTGGAAATGGAAATGACTGTCCTATTTGTTAGATGTTAGCCTGTCTGTCTCCTCGTAGGAATGTAAATATGAATTTGACCAACATTTTCCCCGCGCTCCTGTCGCCAGTCATCGAGAAATTCATTATTATCATTATCCTCATCATTAGTATTCGTATCATCATCATTAGTATTATGATCATTATTATTGTTATTATTATTATTTTTATGATTTATTAACAAATTCAAATATTCACAAACATTGATGTACAGACATTTTAAAGATGCATATCGTAGTATTTCAGATGCTGTTGCATTCTCTTTTTATTCGATGGATTAGAGCAATATGAATTATCTTTCCTTTCTTGTTTTTATTTGGATTATTACCATTATCATCATCATAAATCACTATTACTATTTCTATAATTATCTTTATTTTTCTTGTTATCATTGTTATAGTCATTACCGTTGCTGTTTTTATTATTACCGTCATCATTATCATCACCATTGTTAGTATCATTGTTATTTTCATTGTTATTATCACTGTTATTATCATATATAAACATACATGTACATATTTATATTTATATATGTATATGTATAAATATATACATATATGTACATATATGTATATGTATATATGTATGTATGCATTTATATGTGTGTGTGTGTGTGTGTGTGTGTGTGTGTGTGTGTGTGTGTGTGTGTGTGTGTGTGTGTGTGTGTGTGTGTGTGTGTGTGTGTCCATTTATCATATAAAACTATGTGTATGTGTTAACACATACACATTCGTCTCAGTTGGGATTTGAACCCAAGTCTTTCGCGTAAGAAGCGAATGTGCTATCCACTGCACCACGGAGACTATAGTATATAAAGGAACTTTAAGAGGATTTGATATCAAGTGTTCTAACTATGTACATGTTTAGTAATGGTTTCAAAAAATATATATAATAATATGTATTATGATTAAGATGATAATATTGATAAAAGTAATGATAATGACAATAACAATAAAACAACAATAAAGATACTTATAAGATAGAAATGATAATGCTAGTGATAATGACAGTAATGATAACACTTTGAATAAAAATATAAACATTAATATAAGTGAAAAACCCTTAAAATGTAATTTTCCGCTCGGGATCGAACCGAGGACCTTGCGCGTGTGAAGCGCACGTGATAACCACTATAACACGGAAACGATGTTCTCTATAAATGTTTATTTGTTTAATGTTTAGCTGCAATTATTATTATTTTTTACTGACACTCTTTGTTTTCCTTTTTATTTTCGTTATTATTCTCTACCAGTCTTTCTCTCCCTCTTTCTCTCTTTCAACCATTATTATATCAAAATTAGACAATGAAACATCCCACATTTCTATCGTTCCCGTGGTGTAGCGGTCATCACGTGCGCTTCACACGCGCAAGGCCACCGAGGTGTTAGAGGATGCCTGTTGCTACTGAATGAACAGAAGATTGGTCGGATGCCCTCTTTTGTTAGGCATATTACCTATTTCTACGGCTGTGTCCTCAATTTAGTCTAATTAACGTCAGATCCTATTCAAAATGCCCAGTGCGCATTCCCACATCCGCATTTCAAGTACCCACAATCCCCACACCCACGTAGACAGCCAGCACGAGTTTCCCACACGAGGGATGCACGCCAGAGATCAGCCTCGGCGTGGACCTTTTCGTTGAACTGAAAACACGAGAAAGCCAGAGAGCAGTCTTATCATGTGAGACGTACTATCCTTTCTGTGTACAGTGGAGGAATGCGATATACAGTAATATTTATTTATTCGCCGTATTATCAGAGTCGAAAATTATTTTTTTCTCGTTCTCTCACTTTTACTTTCACTCTCTTACTCACACACATCCTCTCTATCTATCTATCTATTTCTATCTCACTCCCTCCTCTCTCTGTCACTCACACTCACCCCTTCTCTGTTTTTATATCTCTTCACCCTCCCCCTATCTATCTTTCTCTCTTTCTCCATCACTCACTCTCTATTTCACCCAACCCCTCACTCTCTCCCTCTTCTTTCCTCCCAAACTCCCGCCTTACTCTTCCACAAACACTCTCTCCCTTCTGACCACCCCTTTCTCTCTGTGTATGACTTTTTCTATCTCTTTCCCTCCCTCTTTCTGTTCATCTCTCTCCCACTCTCTTTTTCTCTTTTATTTATCTTTCTTTCCCTCCCCCCACCATTTTCTCTCTCTGTCTCTGTACTATCTCTCCTCTCTTTCTTTCCCTCTCTCCCTTTCTCTCGCTCTCTCTTTCTTCACTGTTCCTCCCCCCCTCTCTCTCTCATTCTCTCACTTCCTTCTTCCTCTTCCTCATTCCCTTCGCGTTCTTGCTGTTCTTGTTCATCCTGACGATCCACTGCTATCCACTCCATCCACGAGAAGCTGTTCAACACCTGTACACACCTGCCACTAATTGCGAGCGGTGTTCCCTCTGGTTCAACGTGCGTTAACTTTCTGATTCAGTAAGTTGGGAAATTGATTCAAATGGTGGATTATGAGACGGATGTGGCCTTGAGTGCTGCCTTTGTGTCATAGTATTAATAATATGGGAAGAGATGTTTGGTTAACTGCGCGAGTGGGAGACATTTTCATACCGCAAGCATGAGAGTATATAGATAAGATAAATCACTTTTAAAAAATCATATTTGCATACCTCGTTTCGGTGTATTTACACATAAATAGAGACAGATGAAACGATGCTACACAGACAGCAAGACAAAAGCACTGTAGCGTGTCGCTAACAAGGGCGCCCACCTTATACTGGTTAAAACGAACAAGGTTAGCATCTTAGGAGGATCACGTATTAACTACAGCGAAACAATTATGCAAACTACGTAATTCAAACCATTATAAATTGTATTTTTATTTCTTTCGATGCACTATTGTGGACAATGGAAATTCCTAAGGCATAAAAGAAACTAGACATTTAAAACATATGCTTTATAAAAAAATAATAGTAATAATTAAAAAATAATAATAGTAATAATAATAATAATAATAATAATAATAATAATAGAAATAGATAACTAAATAAAAATAAAAGCAGAGTATCCAGCCTAGACTTTTGGTTTCCTAAATCTTAAAATAACCATATGTAGGCCTACTTACCTTTAGCACTTGAAATGCGAATATGGGAATGCACACTGGGCATTTTAAATGTGATTGACGTTAATTAGACTAAATCGCAGACACTGCAAATAGGTAATATCCATAACAAAATAGGGCATCCGACCAATCTTCTGTTCATTAAGAAGCAACAGGCATCCTCTAACATCTCGGTGGCGCCAGACGTTCGGATGCCGCTCGGAGGGTCATCCTCTGACGTGGAGGCTGCAATCCAGGTCACTGCAGCATCACCAGCTGTTTCAGGAAGACATGTAGACAAAAATTCTTCAAAAACCAGTGTTCGTTGCTTCCGCTCGGGATCGAACCGAGGACCTTGCGCATGTATAGCGCACGTGATAACCACTATACCGCGGGAACGTTAGAACTCTTGGATGGTTCATTGTTTAATATTCCGATGTAAATATTGGTTGAGAGAGAAAGTGAAACAAAATAATAACAATAATGAAAAAAAAAGAGAATGTGAGAAAAAAGGATAATGAACGAAATAGTGTATCCACAGTTTTAAAGATTTATGCGTGTAAACATAAACATGTATATACAAATATATATCAACAATGTCTGCTCCTATATATGTGTGTGTTTGTATGTGTGTGTTCGCATATGTATGTATATATACATAGGTTAAATATATATTCATGTGTGTCTGTACATATATAAATAAATAAATATATATATATATATATATATATATATATATATATATATATATATATATATATATATATATATATATATATATATATATATATATATATATATATATATATATATATGTAAATATATACTTATACTATACATACATGCATATACCTACACACACACACACACACACACACATATATACATATATATCCATACACACACACACACGTATACACTTGTCATGTTCGGTTCACACACGCAAGATTCTCGGTTCGACCTCGAGAGGAAACATTTCACAATTTTATATTCCCTTTCATTACAACGCAAACGCCATTCTCTCTCTTGCTTTTTGTTTTCTCTCGGTAGCCTCCCCCGCTCTCTTTCTCTCCATCTTTCACTCTGGCTCTGTGTCTCCCCGTATCCTCTCTCTCTTGTTTTTATTTCCATGTTATTCTCTCTCTCTCCACGCGCTCTCTCCCTCTGTGTCTCTCTTTTTAACCAGTAATTCAGAACAGGGTATTTTTGTGATATTTTAAAATCCTTTTTAATGAACAGCAAATGCGTAATTACCAATACAACGAATTGCCAAACTCTGAATCGTCTCAATCTATGAGCGGGAAAATCGTGTCATTTTCCAGAAAAGCTTTCGCTCGAGATGACACGAAGGCAAAGGCGATGGTGCCGAGACGATGGCACTTCAACCGCTTCGGACGAAAGGCTTGTCAGTGCCTCATTTATTCAGGCGCCTATACAACTTCTGGAGATTAAATGGGATAGAATATAGGACAAAAATCGCAACAATCATATCGAAAACAAAGCCAGCCAGGAAACAGAGATAATTAAATTTAAACAATAAAAAAAAAATGTTCTTCATCGTAGATTTTCGAATCTTCCAAAATTTGAGAAAAAATGCTCAGAGCTGAAAACGGATTATTCTGAAAGTAATAACGATAATGGCAACAAAATTATAACAATGATAATAATGACAATGATAGTAATAATGATAATGATAGTAATAAGGATAATGGCAACAAAATGATAATGATAGTAATGATGATGGCGATGATAATAATAATAATAACGCATAGTAACTAATAAAAATAATGATAATAAAAATGATAATGGTAATAATGTTAATGACAACAACAACAAAGACAGCAACAAAAAGTCCAGAAAGCAAAGATCCGTTTTGATGCTTAATGCCTGAAACAAAGAAATGTGCTCGGCACCAAAGGCCATAAAGCTCCATGATAAGGTATTGTGTCGGAAAGGGAAAAGAGAATTAAAGATTAGGATAAAATGTGTTCGATGTCAGAGATTAGAGAGCATTTGAGGATAGAATGGCAGTGAAAAGGGAAAGAGGGAGTAAGTGAACCAGAGCAGAGATTAGTAGAAAGGGGGGGGGTAAGGGAGTAGGGCGATTGAGTGAATTGCAGTGTATCTGTCACTGGGGAAGGAATAGGAGCAATGTTCAAGGAAAACAGGGAAGCCAGTTGGAAAAGGAGGAGAAGAATCCGGGGAGAGGTGGGGGGGGGGGTTATTAGATGTCAAAGATTAGTTACAGGAAAGTATGGCATCGAGAAGGAAAGAGAAGGAAGCAGATGAAGTAGAGCAGGGATTAGTAAAATGAGAAAGGTTAAGGGGGTTGACCCTTAACCTTTCCCATTTTACTATTATCATTTTTATTATTATTGCTTTTACCATTATTATCACTATTATTATCATACTTATTATCATTTTTGTCGTTATTATTATTACCGTTATCACGGTCATTGTTGTTTTATTATCATTAGTATTACTATCATTATTATCAGCATTATTACTATTATTATCATTATTATCATAATTTTCATTATCATTTCTACAATTATCATCATTATTAATATCATTGTTTTTATTATTATTATTATCATTATTGTTATGATTATTATTATCATGCCAGTTGCTCTATTTTTCTCTTTCTGTTTTCTAATCTATTTATACATCTTTTTATCTTCTTTGTTTTATCTTTTAGCCTTACCATTGATTCATTAACAGTATATTATTAAAGAAAAAAGAATAATATAAAACGCAGAGTTTCGATCCACGGTCCTCCGGGTTATGAGCCCGGCGCGCTTCCACTGCGCCACCCTGCTAACTTAAAGTAATATGGGACAGATGGAATTATAAAGCAGAAATCATCATAATCATTATTCTTTAGATTCTCTGCCATTAGCATCATGTTTATTGTTTAATCATCCTTCTTTTTTCACTTTCAATTTTCTGAATATGATTCTATTGTTACTGTCATATAATAATTATTATTGCTTATATTATTATCCTATTACTGTTATTATTATCATCATTTTTTTCTATTATTAGGATCATTATGATTGCCAATTATTTCTATCCCCATTAGATATAATCATCATTATCATTATCAACATTATTATCTTTATCATAGCCATTGTTATTATTATTTCTATTATCATTATTATCTCTATTATTACTGTTTTCATTATTGCTATTATTGTTATTATCATAATCATTTTCAATATCAGTATCATTATCCTTGTGAATATCATCATTATCATTATTATTACTATCCTTTTTATTATCATTATAATTACTATCATTTTTATCAGTATTATTATCATCATTATCATTACTACTATCGTTGCTATTAGTATCATAATTAATTTCTTCATTATTATCTTTATCATCATTATCATTATCATGATTAAAATCATCATTGTTATTATTATCATCATGGTCATTATCAGTATAATCATTATCTATTGTTATCATTATTATCATTATCATTGGCATTATTTTCATCATTACTATTATAATTATCATTATTTTCATTATTTTCATATAGGCCTTTTATGTAACCTTGTTACTTTCTTTTCATATTTCTTCTTTGTCTTTTCTTTTCCTCTTTCATTATTTGCGCATTTTACTTTGTTGTCTTTATCATAGTTTCTTACGCCTTTGATTCTTACCTTCGGGGAGGCTGTATTTTTTATTATTATGAAATTTGAAGAAATTTGAATGCTATTTGATCGCGGCTGATTGGGGAAAAAAATACGAAAAACTATTTATAGCCAGGTATTAATAGACAGAGAAGGAGGGGGGAAATAACGGAGAAAACAAGACAAAAACAGTTATACAGCATAGGCCTATGTGAAAAGGAAAAGGAAAAGGAAGCGAGAATTCAGAGATTATCGGTCAACGCAGGAAATTAGAGAAAATGGGGAAACGGGGAAAGAGGAATTCACAGAAATGTCAAATAGATGATAAGGGGAAAATGTCAGAAAGACAAAAAGGAAAAGAAAAGAAAACAAAACAAAAATGATGAACAAAGGGGTTAAAAATTGAGAGAGATTCGAAAGAATCAACAGAGAAAATGGAAATCAAGAATGTAATTAAGAAATGAGAAAGGGGCAAAACCATCAAAAGGGGAAGGGTTAAGGAAGGTAGGAAAGAGAGAGGGAGAGCGAAGAAAAGCATTTAAAGAGAGATTTCCCTTTTCTCTTTTTCTTATCTATTTTTTCCTTTTATTAACGAAGACTTTTCAACACTTCCCTTCTCGCGGTCCGAGATGGGCAGCGCAGAGGATCATTATTATCGTTGTTAATTTTATTGCTATCAATATCATTATTACTATCATTAGGATTGTGATTATTATCATTATGATTATTATCAATATTATAGTTATCCTCATTATCATTACTATTTCTATTATCATTATTACTATCATTTTTATTATAAATTTATCATAATTATAATCATTATTACAATTATTATTATTATTATTATTATCATTATCATTATTATCAGTATTATCATTATTGTTACTATCATTGTTTTTTATACAGTTTTCATATAACAACAGTGTGTTTATATAGTTTTTTTTTTTTACCATAATCATTATCCTTATTAATATTCTTATCTTTATCGTCATCATCAACGTTATTATTATGAACGATATAGATGATGAATATTCCTTTTTCTGATGTTTTGATGCAATCACTGGACAATGAGAGAGAGAGAGAGAGAGAGAGAGAGAGAGAGAGAGAGAGAGAGAGAGAGAGAGAGAGAGAGAGAGAGAGAGAGAGAGAGAGAGAGAGAGGGAGGGAGGGAGGGAGGGAGAGAGGGAGAGAGTAATGAAAGGGATTATAAAATTGTCAAGCGTTTCCTCTCGAGGTCGAACCGAGAATCTTGCGTGTGAACCGAACGTGACAAACGAGAATTTCAACATCTTTGTGATAATAACGGATAATAACTGTCATTCCTAACCACCTGTGCAAAACCTCGACCTAAGAGAGAAAATCAATCAAATTCTTTTTTTCAAGGATGCTTAATGATCACCGGATGTCAGCGAGGACCGAAATGAAAAATCTTCCAAAAGGAGAATAAAACAAGAAAAAAAAAATGGCGGCTCCCCTGCAGTGCATCTGCATCCTTCAATATCTGATTTTTTACCTTGTTATTGCTGTAGTTTTATAAAAAGAAAGAAAGAAAGAAAAAAAATCCTTTTGGGTTTCCTCATAAGTGTAAGACATTCTCCATTGAAAGGTATCTAAGCTGATCCTTTTAATTCAATGCTTGCAATATTGATTTACATATATATTCATTATTTACTAGTTTTAAGAACTTAAATTGGTGTTGAATAACTTTTTTCCTCCGCTATGTAGCATATATATATCTAGATAGATAGATAGATATGCATATATATAGTTATTTATATATGTGTATAAGTGTATAAATAGGCATATGTATATCACGCACACAAACATATATGTGTATATATTTATGTATGTACATATGTGTGTGTGTGTGTGCATATTTGTGTATCTGTATATAAGCATGTATATATATTTATTTACACACACACACACACACATACACACACACACACACACACACACACACACACACACACACACACATATATATATATATATATATATATATATATATATATATATATATATATATATATATATATATATATATATATACACGAGCACATAATTGTGTATATATATATATATATATATATATATATATATATATATATATATATTATATATATATATATTTTATATATATATATGTATATATATATATATATATATATATATATATATATATATACATGAGCACATAATTGTATATATATATATATATATATATATATATATATATATATATATATATATATATTCATATATACCTATTCATATTTACACAATAAATCTGAAATAGTGAATACACTATCTCTTTCGTTTATCCTTTATCACTCATATATTCGGTTTTTGTTTTTATCATTGTTATCATTCTCTCAGTCTCTCCCTCCTCCTCCTCTCTCTCTCTCTCGCTTTCAACCACTATTTACAACAGAATATAAAACAATGAAGCATCCATCATTACTATCGATTCCGTGGTGTAGTGGTTATCACGTGCGCTTCACACGCTCAAGGTCCTCGGTTCGATCCCGAGCGGAAACAATATCTGACTGTCTTTTTGAAGCTTTTCACTCTCCATGTCTTACTGAAACAGCTGTTGATGCTGCAGTGACCTGGATTGCAGCCTCCACGTCAGAGGATGACCATCCGAGCGGCATCCGAACGTCTGGCGCCACCGAGATGTTAGAGGATGCCTGTTGTTACTTAATGAACAGAAGATGCTCGTATGCCCTCTTTTGTTAGGCATATTACCTGTTTCTACGGCCGTGTCCACAATTTATTCTAATTAACGTCAGATCCTATTCAAAATGCCCAGTGCGCATTCCCACATCGCATTTCAAGTACCCACAATCCCCACACCCACGTAGACAGCCAGCACTAGTTTCCCACACGAGGGATGCACGCCAGAGATCAGCCTCGGCGTGGACCTTTTCGTTGAACTCAATACACGAAAAGGCGAGAGGGCAGTCTTATCGTCGAAAATTATTTTCTCCTTTTCTCTTTCTCTCACTTTTACTTTCAATCTCTCTCTCTCTCTCTTACTCACGCACATCCTCTCTCTCTATCTATTACTATCTCACTCACTCCTCTCTCTGTTACTCACACTCACCTCTTCTTTTTTTCTATCTTTATTTCTGTCTCTCCATCTCCTTCCATCTCTCTGTCTCACTCGCTCAAGCACACTCTCAGACTGTCTATATATCTTTCCATCCTTCTTTATCTCTCTTTCTCTCTCATTCTCACTTTCGCGATTCTTTCTCTATATACCTCTCTGTTTATGTCTCTCTTCACCCTCCCCCCCCTATCTATCTTTCTTTCTTTCTCCATCACTCTCTATTTCCCCCTCCCCCTCTCCCGCTCCCTCTTCTTTCCTCCCAAACTCCCGCCTTACTCTTCCACACAAACTCTCCCTTCTCACCACCCCTTTCTCTCTGTGTGTGACTTTTTCTATCTCTTTCCCTCCCTCTTTCTGTCTATTTCTTTCCCTCTCTCTTTTTCTCTCTTTCAGACGCTATCTGTTTCTCCCTCCCCCCACCATTTCCTTTCTCTGTCTCTGTACTCACTCTCCTCTCTGACCCTCTCTCCGTTTCTCTCGCCCTCTCTTTCACAAGCATAAACTACGGTGACAATAATAGGGTGACGAAGAACTGCAATTCACTGCAGGAGAACCGCAATTATTAACATTTTTTCCTTTCGTTTGTAATAGGCGTTTCATTTCGGTCTTCGCTGACTTCGGTGTTCATTAATCATCCTTGGAAAGAAGATGTTTTGAATAATTTCCTCTTAAGTAAAGGTTTTGCACATGCGGTTAGGAATAACATAGTTTTTATTCGTCATTTTAACATAGAAAGAGAAGAGAGAAGAGAAGAAAGAGAAGAGAAGAGAGGTGAGGTGGGGTGGGGTGACGAGAGGAAAGGAGAAGAGAGGAGATGAAATGAGAGGGAAAGAGAGGAGAAAAGAGGAGAGTAGTGTATTATAAGCAGTCATGTTCGGTTCGATCTCGAGCGGAAACACCTGGCAATGTTGTCTTTTTCATTTCTACGCATCTACCATTCTTTCTCCTACTTTTTTTTCTCTTTCGGTAATCCTCATCTATTTCTCTATTTCATTTATTTTCGCTCTCTGCCATCCTCCCCCCTATTATCTCTTTCTCTCTGGCATTAACTAGTACTTAAATCAAAACATTGAACACTGAACGCTTAATATAATAATTTTCCCGCAGTGTACTTGTTGTCACGTGCACTTCACACGAGCAAGGTCCTCGGTTCGATCCCGAGCGGTGACAATGTTATTATTTTTCTATCTGCTTTCTCATCAGAGAGAGAGAGAGAGAGAGAGAGAGAGAGAGAGAGAGAGAGAGAGAGAGAGAGAATCTGAATGGAATTTAAAACGTTAAAGTTTTACAAATTGATAATTTCATACAGAAAATTATAGTTTATCGCATTTTTAACACATTTTCTACTTTCACTTTTTGTCATTTTCACACCTTACTTTTTTTTCCTAGTTATTGTTTTGTTCCTCATCTATATTCTTTGTGTTTCGCCTTTTTCTTTTACCTTTCTTGTTAGATTTTACCTCACACAAATTCACTGACATATTTACAATGAATGGAGATACAATTTCAGGGACATATTTCTGTACATTCGAATATACGTATATTTTACAAAGAAATATGTCTTCTTTTGACGTCCTTCACTGAAATAGGAAAAAACAATATGAATTTTTTTTATTAGCAGCATGAGTTGCACATAGCCCACACGAACACACACAAGTACAAACACATACATAAAAATACACAATAAGGAAAAACTGATTGCAACCCGGCGGGCGTCTCTTTTTGTGCCCGGGGCTTTTCATGTCTTTCAGCCCCGGGCGAGGTTGCAACCAGAGGGAGCACTTTTGGCTCCCTTTTGCAGATTCGAACTCGCGATCGCGGGTTTCGAATCTGGCGCCCTTACCCTCTCGGCCACGGTGTCGAGGGGCAGAAGGAAAGGGTTGGGAGGGATATTTATGCGCCCGTCCGGAAAACAAGACCCCGGTTGCAATATCTTTTCCTTTGCTACGTATTTGTGTGAATATGTGTTTGTAATTATGTGAGTGTGTGTGGGCCATGTGCAACTCATGACTGTTCAATAAAAAACACCATTTTTTTATGTGTCTGTGAAGGACGTAAAATAAAGTCTCACTCGCAGCGCTGTTCCGCGGCTGATCATGCTTCTGTTTCAGTTTGATTTTATTTATTCTTTGCGGGAACTTGCGTTGTTGACAGTAAGTTTCGTCTACATATCAGGGAAAAGAATGCGAAAAGAAAAAAGAAAATATATATATATACATAGCGTCCCGGGTCTACGGTTTTAAAGATTTTTGTACTAACCGTTACACCACAGTCGCTTTCATGAAAATGGGGTTCGTTTATGTTTAATTGTCCACAAACACTGACGCACGGACATGTTAAGTTGCATTTACTCATATTTGAAATGCTTTTGTAGTTTTGTTACTATGGATCAGATCTTTTTGACTTATATGCATGTTCTCATAATTCTTTTCTCTTCTTTTTGCATTATTTTAGTATTATTATCATTACTATTAATACCATTGCTATTATCATTTTCATTATTATCATCATTGCTATTATCTTTTTGTTATTATCATTTTGGTATTATTATTATTATTATTATTATTATTATTATTATTATTATTATTATTATTATTATTATTATTATTATTATTATTACTATTATCACTATCATTATCACAACATGTCTCTCTCTCCTTCGACTCGCACCTATCATTCATGGGGGGGGGGGGGAGCGAGAAAGAGAGAAGAGGTTAGAGGGAGACATACGAATGCAGAGACAGAGACAGACAGACAGAGGGATAAACAGAGACAACGACAGGCATCGAGGAAGACAGAAAGAGAGATTGATAACCATCCCTGCATTAAAAAAACTGAAATAAGAAAGGGAAAAGAGGAACGGAGGAGAATCAAGCAAATGAAGAACAGCTGTTCTCGCAGAAGATGAACAAGCCTTTTCCGAATCCTCGCTCGTTCCTTGGCTTCGGCGATCAAGAAAAATGATTCCGTAACAATTGCATTTGAACAGAATAAGAAATCGCATGTCACCGGAGTCGCCAAGTATGCAAAGGCCGAAAAAGAGAACAATGATGCTAATAATGATGATGAGGATGACAATGTTGTGTTACAAAGGTATTTGAAGACAAATTTTATTTCTATCGACATATACGGTGATCTGTGCATTTTTACAATGATTTTTATTTGTGTAATGGATTGATAAGTGAAAAGTTAACACAATAGGAGCCAGGTAGGATCTGTTTATTATAGCTATTTTCTACCATGAACCTGTCTACCCGAGTTATGTAATAGATAAAGATAGCTATTTCAAGTGCATGCGAAGGTGATGCGTCTCACAACTCAGATCATCGGAGATACTGTCATCACAATTTTGATACTGATAGTCACATTTATTCTTATTCCAAGTTTTACAAGTGCTATTACTGATCTTTATTATCTTTATGTTTATTTGCCTCATTTCTTCTGATCGCCCTTACCACTGTTATTGCGATTATTGGCGTTTTTGCCATTTTCGTCTTTATCCTTCGCGTCTTTCTTTTTCCTTATCTTTCTCTTCCTTTCCATCTATCATCTCCGTTTCCGTCTTTCTCTCTCTTTTATGCCTTTCTCTTCTGAAAGTAAACCGGGCTGCGGCTGCAAACACACATGATAGATAAAGGTTCTTTTTATCTATCTATTTATCTATATATCTATCTATTCACTTATCTATCTACCTAGCTGTAGAGATTTATATGCGGACAAAGATAAATAGATATGTAAGCAGAGGTAGGTACATAGATATAGGGAAAGGAAGACATTTAGAGAGAGAAAGAGAGCGTGTCTTTTGCTATTCATATATGCATCTAAAAGAATCTAAAGAATAATGATTATGATGATTTCTGCTTTATAAGTCCATCTTTGTCAAATCACTTTAAGTTAGCAGGGTGGCGCAGTGGAAGCGCGCCGGGCTCATAACCCGGAGGACCGTGGATCGAAACTCTGCGTTTTATATTAATTTCTTTTTCTTTAATAATATAATGTTAATCAATCACTGATAAGGCTAAAAGATGGAACAAACTAGATAAAAAGATGTATAGATAGATTAGAAAACGGAAAGATAGAAAGAGAAAAATAGAGCAACTGACATATGATAATGATTATCATAATAACAATAATGATAATAATAATAAAAACAATATCAATAATGATAATAATAATGATAACGATAATAATGGTAGAAATAATAATGAAAATGATGATAATAATAATGATAATAATAGTAATAATGATGATGATAATGATAGTAATAATAATGATAATAGATAAATACTAATACTAATGATAATAAAACAGTGACCATGATGATGGTAATAATCATAACAACGACGAAAATTATAATAATTATGATAATGATGATGATAATGGTAAAAAAAAGAGATAAAAATGATAATAGTAAAATGGGAAAGGTTAAGGGTCTACCCCTTTCCCATTTCACTAATCCCTGCTCTACTGCAT
>NC_091559.1:9822203-9827203 GCF_042767895.1 Penaeus vannamei | reverse complement strand
CATAATTCTGATCAGCCTAGACTCGTATTTTCTAAATAATAAACCCAACAATTTCCGTTCTCTTTCGTGTAAATGAGCACAACCGAGGTGTGTATCTGAGGCGTTCAATTGGCAGGATGTAAATGCACTGCAACCATGAGTTATCATCCCCTTTTTGAAGGAACGAAACACGGCTATGGAAGATGAGTTTTATCATTATCTTTATTCATTCTTTTAAGAAACTCGTCACAGACATTAAAAATAGAAAAACGTACGAATGATTTCTTTATTTTCTCTTCTAGACTAAAATGGAACTGTTTTAGGTGGTGCTTTTGCTTCGTTATATTGTACATTCGTCTGTTGATAAACCCGCTGTGGCAAGAGAACTCATCCACTTCCTCTCTCGCTCCGACTTGCTCGTGCGTGGCTCGTCGTCCAGTGTGTCCTGAGTGATGGTGTTATTACTGTTATGCTGTGATTATTATTATTATCAAGATCATCATTATCAAACTCACTAAGTACACCTCATAGTGAGGTGTACTTAGTGTAAAAAAACATACTTAGTATCCTAAAATGATTTGCAATGCGTATTAGTTGATAAAAAATGTTTAAAGGTTGTTAGTTTACTTGTCACAACAACCCTGTTCAGTATGATACTGTATAATGGAGAAAATTATATATTTCTATAATACATATTTAATTTCCAAATGCAGAATGCAACAACTAATGCATGGAAAAAATAAGAATCATTATTCAAATAAACGTCAAACACTTCCTCTTCCCTCATCCCTCCTAACAATAACAACAATAAAAAATAATCGTGACAACTATGATAATAGTAGCAATTGTGGTGGTGGCGATGAAGATGACGATGATATCAAAATATAGCAAATGAATGATATCACGGGACACTTAGGCTACCGGTTATTCATATTTAATTTTGCTTATATTAACGAGAGCTTGTTACTTATGCATCATATACATATGGTCTCTCTCCCCCCTCTCTTTCTCTCTCTCTCTCTCTCTCTGCTAATCAATCTATGAATCGCACATATTCATTCACATTTCAGAAGTTTATCCAATTTCTCACCACATAAATAACTTATTCAAAACCAATAAGGTATCGATAATATCTGCCATGAGAGGGAAGGGTTGAGGTGACAAACAATAACATTACCTTCGGTAATGTTGGGCGTCGGTGTTCTTTGAGACGAGTCATTCGGAGAACAAAGAGGAGGGAGAACGAGAGAAACGTCCCTCGTTGCCCACTTAGTATCAAACGCAATAACTGACTGGCCGAATTAACACGTCCTTTCTGTCTCCAATCATTAGAAACAAAACAGCACCAATATACTTACGTTCGACCCACGGACAATGATTGCAAAAGAAATGGAGAAATAATTTTCAAGTTCCTAGTTCGTTTTCCATAATAACCACATTAGGCTGAATGATTGTGCAACGCGGACGGCGACTTTGTGGCTTATGAATTAGCAAGGGGAAGACTGAAGACAAAGAAGCCATTCTGATTTAAACCTCAATTCGCGAGGGTTTATACCTCCACAGGAGAATGAATGAGTGTATTGATGAGGACCTTTTGAAATTGTTTTAGTTCTCGTTAACAACCTAGAAGTTACGCTTTCTTGTTATTGAGAAACTTTACCACTTTTACTATTGTAGTTCTTATTCCTATCATTATTATTATCATGATTTAAATTAGTCATTATTTTCATTTCCATTACCATTATCATCATTATCACTACCATTGTTACTGTTGTCGTTGTTACGTTATTTTTATCTTGCTGTTCATGCAGACTTAGTATAATGTCTGTCTACGTTTTCACTTTCACCGATTGTAGGCTTAACACAGGGACGAGATTGTTTCGAATTCTCTTCTATTTACTATCAGTAGGTTTCCTCTTTCTTTCTCCTCCTTTCCCCTCCCTATTCTTGCTCTTTATCCCTTGCCCTGTTACCTTTGTCTTTCCGCCCTCTCTTTTTCCTCCTTTTTTATATTTTTATTTTACTCCCTCTTTCCTCTCTCCCTTCTACGAACTTTCCTTTCCTCTTTCATTTATTTCCTGCCTCCCATCCCTTCTCCCTTCTTTTTTTTATCTTCCTTTCCTCCTCTTATTATGTCCTTCCATTGCCTTCTATTTCTCTTTCTTGTCAGTTTCCTTCTCTTGCATTTATCCCTGTGGACTGCACACCTGAAGTGCTTGCGTTGTGCTGCGATTCTACGCGGAAACGGCAGGACCTGAAGAGATGTTCATTTGTTTGTTTCCTTGATTTATTGAAGCATTGCGGGACTGCCACTCCTGTTCTCCTTCACCGCTGATCCTATCCCAAAAGCTTCCACAGTGGAGTTGCTTTTCATCAACACAATTAAATGACCAATGACGTATTATTCGATGCGATGCAATTTAATTCAACTGACATTTCTGGAGCGAAATATCTTGCGGAGACTGAGAAAAACATCGCTTTAGCAGAGGCTTTTTTATCAGCGTATTTAGCACTTTGATTCTGTTATTCGTCTGCGGTTTCTGTATCTATTATGTTTTCAGTTATGTGTAATCAAAGACATCAGACATAATATGAAGAAATCACTAAAACTGCAAAATGAAGTGAGTCATTCCGCAGAGTTGGGTCTTTTCCGCAAGATCAACAAAGCTGATATTTCTATACGCTCCCATGGGAAAGGAACTATATTTACTGATATATTAAAACACACACACACACACACACACACACACACACACACACACACACACACACACACACACACACACACACACACACACACACACACACACACACACACACACACACACACACACACACACACACACACGCTCACACAGTGTTCAAGATGAGCCAGCGTGAATTCCTAGCGACCGAGGCAATGCCAAGGCGGAAGAAGAAAGGTCAGCTTCACAGCTGACCTCGGATCCCGGGCGGAATAAAGTCGGACGTGATTTTATGAAGGGAAATAAACTGTCAACTGGGCGTAATATTAATAAAAATAAAAATAATAATCTACGATTCTTTAAATCTGCAGTAAAATCCCTTCGAGAAAACTTGTTGGACGCCTAAACACATGCAGAGAATCCAAAGGATAAAGCAGAATCATTTGATTTATACAGCTACATCCTTTTTCTGCATGTTATATATATATATATATATATATATATATATATATATATATATATATATATATATATATATATATATATATATATTCTCTAGCATTTTCAAGCTTATTTAATTATTCATTTACTAAATTCAAGAATATATTAAGGTCAGGAGGTGTCTCCTCTCACTGCAGTGTTTGTAGATTATGTAGAACTGGACCAAAATTGCATTCATATACTATATAACACTGTGAACTACAATGACAACAAACCTTTAAAAATATAATGGTAATTATTAGGTACTGTAAAAAAGAGATTATTGTTCTTTCCTACGAAATCGCATTTCTTATCTGAAATAAGCAAAGTGGAACGATCCGTCTTTTTTCTTCTTCTTCTTTCACTTCATCACTTGTTCGTCCTCTTCTTCCTCCTCCCAGTCTTTGCTTCTCATATTACTAATTTTCTCTTTGAATTTTTCTCACTCGCCTTTATTTTCTAATTATTAGGACGTATATTTTACACAGGAGAGATATGACTTGTTTTGACGTCCTACACTGAAATAGGAAAGAATGAAATTTCTATTGACCTATCATGAGTTGCACATGGCTTACACAAACACACGTAAGTACAAACACATACACATAAAAGCCTCACAAAAGGGAAAAACTGATTGCAACCGGCGGGCGTCTTGTATTTTTTGTGCCCGGGGCTTTCCATGTCTTTCAGCCCCGGGCGAGGTTGCAACCAGACAAGTTTAGGTGTAGCCGTTTACGCCAAGCGAATCGAATCGATTCCATTCATGGCGATTCAGATTCAGCGATTCGCTCGGTCCTTTTCCTCATCAGTCAAGGCGAATCAGCCCAAAGCCTTTCAGTGTGACTTTACGAAGGTGGAAATAAGACAAAAGTGAGTAAAAGAAACACAGAGGGAACGGTAAAATTTAAAATAAATTGTTTGATTCGCTTGAGTTCTTTCACGGAAATGTAGTGATAAAGGAAGTGCTAATGATAACAGTTATCTTCAAAGTCGAATTGCATTGCACTGCATCTCATTACAAGTGATGTTTACAAGGACAATGTCGTTGCCATTAAGGAATGTTGTGTTGGCCGCATTTTCTGGCTTTTTTACCTATGAATTAATTTATTTGTTCTATTAGAACCTCATGTGATGGCAACTGAACCTGAATTGAACATGCGGCTCCCTTCTTTGCAGTCGGTTTGTCTTGCTGCCTCATTTAGAGCTCAGGTTTAGCGTTACTTTTGATGTTAATATGATTCATACATGTTTTCGCACGTGCTTACAAGCACGTACACAGACACAAACACACACACACACACTCACTCTCTCTCTCTTTCAATGTTACACATCACGCACCTGCATATACTCACGAGGTAATTACATAAATACCCCTCCCAACCCCTTCCCAGTGCCCCTCGGCCACGGTGGACGAGCGGGCAAAGGCGCCGGATTCGAACGCGCGACCGCATATCCGAATTCGCGGTCGCGGGTTCGAATCCCCAAAAGGGAGCAAAAAATGCTCCCTCTGATTGCAACATTGCCCGGGGCTGAAAGACATGAAAAGCTCCGGGCTTAAAAAAAAAGCGCCGTTGCAATCAGTTTTGTTTTTAGATTATCTTTTGTGCGTGATTAATTGCATTAATTTATAGGCATAAAAAACAGATGATGATTCCCAGTCAAAGGTCCGACGCCGCGTGTCGCTGTTGATTAGGCTCAACATGAAACGTTGTTCTGCTGAGAGCGAGCGCTTCCGTTCCTTAATTAAGGTCACAGGTCACGCAATTTCGTTGTGCAATTAGTCCGTCAAGAAATGTGTCTCTTCATAGTCGCCCCCCTCCCCCTTCCCCTGCAGACGTACAGAAATACACAATCTGT
>NC_091559.1:9807197-9809697 GCF_042767895.1 Penaeus vannamei | reverse complement strand
GAATAAAACTGATATGCTGCTCAAGTTATTCAATGACTAATAGTAAATGTATATAAATTAGTGCATTTAATTTACTTTACACAATGTAACACTTTTTTCCCGAATAATAATATCTTGATTTCGTTTCTTATTGTGTTTGTTTACTTTTCATGTCATTAACGCCTTCAGTGCTACTTAATGTCTAGCCTATTTAGTCATTTTAAACTTTAACTGTTAACCATAAACACTGACATACTAATGTGTTCGTGTGATTCTGCCATATAATTTATATGCCATACGAAGAGGTTTCTAAATTTCGACATGATTCTGATTTGGGGACTGACAGCACCTCTCTCTTTGTTTAATAAGAAAGGTGGGCAGCTGGTGTGAGATAAATACAATAGTAAATACATAGAAATAGGAAGTCAAAGATTTACTTCCAAGCGTTTAGATCTTATCATGACAGAACTTTATGGCACACGATTACTGACCGAGGGAGCAGAGAGGATGTACTGAGAGATTCAAAGGGAGAGATGCCGCTCTGCTGTGGGGATAGAGAGAAAAAAGGTTTTGAAATCTTGATTCCCATTTTGGAGGTCATATTTATAGGTCTAGGCAAGGCTAGACGAGGTCTAAGCCAAGTCGAAAGGGCCGTTTCGGTTCATTTTTTACTTAATCAGTGCCGAAGTCTCATATTATTACGCCGATTAAGGGACACAAAAAGGAACTAAAAAAAGAAAATACGGAAAAGAGGCATAAATAGATTCTGTTGTTTCTTTAACACAATTCCCTTTGGCCAACGCAAGCCCATTTGTGAACAAAAATTCTTAATAAGAAGCTGAATATCCTGACGATATTATCTCTTTATCTTTGTCTCTCTTTCTCTATTGATCTATCTCGTCCCTTCCACCCCCTCTCTTCCTCTTTCCCCTTTCCTCTACCTCCCTTGAATTAACTCCTTCCCTCTGTGTCTTGGTTCTAAGTGTATGTATACATACATACATACACACAAGCGCGCGCGCGCACACACACACACACACACACACACACACACACACACACACACACACACACACACACACACACACACAGATCATCGATATCATTTCATGTCAGTCATGCTTAATGAGAATAAACAATGGGAGGGTGTGGATAAACTGAAAAGGGAAAGATAAAGTTAAACTAACAGAAAACTGAAAAAACAAAATAAGTTGCAATCAGAAAGACAAATAAATATATGAACAAAGAGAATCAGAAAGAGGAAATGAGACAGCCAGAGAATATTTTTTCTAGTCTGCTTTGATGAGAACATTGCAATCAATCTTTGTTATTACTGGTTTGGTAGAATCATTGTAGAAATGTCTCGAGAATACAATTGGGCCTCACTCACGGCCACTTGGTTGACCTCTGCGTGACCTTGGATCAGTGGCAGATGACTGATAGGTCCTCTTAGACGAGTGGCCTCAGGTCCCAACTAGGCATAAAGACCTGATACTCCCTCGCTCTCCCCGCTCTCCTCTCTGCCTCCGCTCCCTACCCCTTGCCTGCTCCCTCTCCCTCTCCCTCCTTCCCCAGCAGCACCAGCCGGGCTTCTCCCGTCCCCCTCTCCCTCTCCCTCCTTCCCCCAGCAGCCCCAGCCGGGCTCCTCCCGTCCCTGAGCCCCGTCCCCCTCTCCCTCTCCCTCCTTCCCCAGCAGCCCCAGCCGGGCTCCTCCCGTCCCTGAGCCCCGTCCCCCTCTCCCTCGCACGCCGGGGGAGGATTTCCCGACGCTCCGGTCCCGCCCCTTCCACACGGGGCCTCCGCGGCTCCCTTCGCTTCTGAGAACGATGCAAGTCTGGAGCAAACCTTGTTCATGACACTTATGCGGCTGGATCAAAGCACAAGATCTAAACTCGGGAGGATATGAGAGAGAGAGAGAGAGAAGAAAGCGGTGAAATAATCGCCATGAAAGGAAAACATGAAAGATGGATTGGAACATGTAAAGAGGATGATAAATTGCGAGGATGCGGGGTAGGAAAGACTTTCGGGAAATAGCGACGCATAACCTGGAAGCCTCACTTGAGGAGGCTGGGGCCAAGGGACCATCACCCTGAGTCATCAGTTAGGAAAGATTTATGGTTAGTTTCGTTGCATTTATTTTGTTTTTTGGATGTCATGTGTTGGGTCAATTAATAGTTACCTGTTTACTATAGTTACCTATAAGAGTCCATGCATTAAACCTTTCTTTCTTTCTCTCTCTCTCCTGATAGTCTGCATATCCCCCCTCTCTCCCTCTGGAAATTACTTCCATCGTAGGTAACGATTTGAAAAAAACAATCTTATACATTCGATGTACTTTTGAACCTTTTGTTGACAAACATAGCTTGCTCCCTTTTTCTCAAATAATTATTGACCTAGAAACTAGACTATTCAAACGATGTAAGATGCGTTATCATAATCTAAACATTTTTAATATGTATTATTCAATTATTAATTCTCTCTCTCTCTCTCTCTCTCTCTCTCTCTCTCTCTCTCTCTCTCT